>NC_058407.1:75099926-75158547 GCF_002201575.2 Neomonachus schauinslandi | reverse complement strand
GTTCCTTGGGTGCCTGGGTGGCTCAGTTGGTTAAGCGACTGCCTTCGGCTCAGGTCATGATCCTGGAGTCCGAGGATCAAGTCCCGCATTGGGCTCCCTGCTCAGCAGGGAGTCTGCTTCTCCCTCTGACCCTTCCCCCTCTCATGTGCTCTCTTTCATTCTCTCTCTCAAATAAATAAATAAAATCTTAAAAAAAACCAAAAAACAATTGGGAGCTTCCTAGAGGAAGGTTATACTCTGCCTGCCTCAAGTGTTTGTCAATGGGCTTTGGGTTATAAGGACATTTAATTTGATCTACATTTCCTTTTGCCTTTGTTTCCCACTTCAGTCCCATTTCATTTTTCCTGGTCTCCAGGATCTAGACCAGGGGTTCTCAGAGTGCAGTCTCTAAGGTAGCAGCGCCAGCATCATCTAGGAACTTGCTGGAAATGCAAACTCTCAAGACCCTCCTTGAAACTGCCAAATCAGAAGCCCTACCATTGTTTTAACAAGTTTTTCATGTGATCCTCATGTATGAATGTTTGAGAAGCACTGAACCAGATCACATTTGCCATCGATCTTTTCTTGATTGCCCTCTTTTGCTACTTCATTTACTTGGTCAATTGTGCCTTATCTGAAACTCTTTACATTGTTTATTTCTTAGTATAGTGTTCTGTAAAAGACTCCATAAATCAAGACCCAGGTGTAACTTCTATTTTTTTTTTTTTTTAAGATTTTATTTATTTATTTGACAGAGAGAGACACAGCGAGAGAGGGAACACAAGCAGGGGGAGTGGGAGAGGGAGAAAAGCAGGCTCTCTCCTGAGCAGGGAGCCCGATGTGGGGCTTGATCCCAGGACCCTGGGATCACAACCTGAGCCGAAGGTAGAGGGTTAACTGACTGAGCCACCCAGGAGCCCTGAGGTGTAACTTTTAATCAGAATTCCTCACTAATCAAGTGTCTAGAAAAACTCTGTGTATTAAGTTGATTTTATAAACAACATGGTTTCAGAAATTCATATTCCTCTGTGATGAAGCAGCAATAGTGCAATGATTATCAAACTCTGTTCTTTGGAACCCTAGGCATTTCTTTGAGTGCCTTACTGGGACACCTGGAAAGTTGGGAAAGGAGGAATAAAGCTTTCTATCTTTGCCTTTGAAAATAGCCAACATTTGGGGGCACCTGGGTGGCTTATTTGGTTAAGCAGCTGACTCTTGATTTGGGGGGCTCAGGTCAGGATCTCAGGGCCATGGGATCGAACCTCAGGGTCGTGTCAGGCTCCACACACACTCAGCGGGGAGTCTGCTTGAGCTTCTCTCCCTCTCCCTTTGCCCTTCCCCCCACTCACTCAAGCACACACGCACATGCTCTCTCTCTCTCTCAAAGAAATGAATAAAATCTTAAAAAAAAAAAAGATTTGGGGCACCTGGGTGACTCAGTTAAGTATCTGAGTCTTGGTTTTGTCTCAAGTCATGATCTCATGGGTCAAGAGATTGAGCCCTGCCTCAGGCTGTATGCTCAGCGGGGAGTCTGCATGAGAGTCTCTCCCTCTGCCCCTCCCCCAACTTGCATGTGCATGTGTATGTGCTCTCTCTCTCTTAAATAAATAAATAAATCTTTAAAATAAAAAAGCCAACATTTATTTTTTTTAAAAAGCCATCATTTGTTAAGCACTATGAGCCAAGCTTAGTTCTGAGTGCTTCACATGCTAAGGGATTCATGTAGGAGTGTTCTATTCATCCTTTTTATCAGAGAAGTTGTGCCTTCATCTGTTTTATTTACCAGGCTCCTCCTTTGAGGAGAAAGGATTGAAGCTAAAGAGAAAGCAACCTGCACCCTTTACTCACTAAGCTCCCAGTATCCAAGCCTTTCTCCAGTCCTGGAGTACACATGTTCTTTCCTATCCTGAGATTTTGCATGCTTTTCCCTTTTCCTGAAGCTTCTCCTTCAACCAACCATAGCAGACTTTCTCATTTAGTTTTCTCCTTGAATGTCATCTCTTCTAAGAGACCTTTCTTAACCACCTGACTGTTTAGACAGTCCTTTTTATGCTCTCTAAAAGTAGCTTGTTGTTTTTTTTATATAGCATTTTTGGAATTTGTTAAGACCTATTTTCCTTGTTCAGTTTTTGTGGTTTGTTTCCCCACTGGACTGTAAGTTTGGCAAGGGCTGGGACCTTATCTTTTTCCTTTTGTCTTCCCAGAACCGAGTAGTGTCTGGCACAAAGCTGGTGCTTAATAAATATTTGGTGACCAATGACTGAAGTGTAATGACACACTGTGAGTTCTCATTGAGGGTCTTTCATTAAATGAAAAAACTTCATCCTTAAATGAAGGTTGGATGGGATGCTCTATGAGATGATTTTTGCTTCAGCATCATCTGGCTCAAAATTAACTTTTAATTTTAAAACCTGTTTATGCTTCTGGTGGGCAGGTGCTTTGTAATTTACCTTAATTGCTCTTTGTGTATGGGAAAAACTTATATTAATATCTCAAGTGAACACCTTTTAGATGGGTTAAAATAAATACAAAATGGAGACCAGACATGGAAATCCCCTGAACAGACAGAACAAGTTAAATCACATAAGCAAAACCTAATGTAACTTATTTTGCAACATAAGCAAAACAGTTTGGATTGTTTCTTGTAAATGCCTCTGAAAATCATAAATAAAACCTAAATTGTTTTCCAAAAATGGCATAAGAAGATGACTTTTAACCAATTCCCTGTCTTTTGGAAAACCCCAATGCTGTGACCAATCATAAAGATGAAATAGCTTCCGTGTTTTTACTATATTAGCTGCCTCTAGGCTTCAAGTCACTGTTGGTTTGAAGACTCCCAGTTTGCAAACTGTTCTTCAATGCACAATAAACTCTTACTAAATACAATTTGTTGACCTGATTTTATTTCTAACAGTTTCTGGATTTTGACAGGAGCCACCTGCCAACTTTACTTTGGATTGGCCATAAATATTGGAATCTGAATTCTGCACAGTCATGCTGCACAAAACATTCATTGTAAAGAGAAATTTAGAAAAACTTTGATTTGGGCTAAAAAAAGGGAGGAGTGTTGGAAATGATGTGTATAGCTTATTTAAAATGAATTCAGATTTACTTATTGTCTTATAAAATTATGTATTTATTAATCCAGTCAAAAATGGGCAGAGGATCTGAATAGATATTATTCTAGAGAAGACATAGAAATGGCCAACAGGTACACAAAAAGGTACTCAACATCACTAATCATCAGGGAAATGCAAATCAAAAGCACAATGATATCACCTCATGCTTGTTATGATGGCTATTGAAAAGAAGACAAGAGATGACAAGTGTTGGCAAGGATGTGAAGAAAAGGGAACACTTGTGCCCTGTTAATGGGAATGTAAAATTGGTGGACACACTATGGGAAACAGTATAAAGGTTCTTCAAAAAATTAGAAATAGAACTACCATATGATCCAACAATCCCATTTCTGAGCATATATTCAAAGGAAATGAAAACAGAATACCAAAGAGATATCTGCACTCCCATGTTCATTACAGCACTGTTCACAATAGCCAAAATATGAAACAACCTAAGTGTGCACCAACAGACGAACGGATAAAGAAGATGGTATATACATACAATGGAATGTTATTCAGCCATGAGAAAGAAGGCAATCCTGACATCTGTGACAACATGGATGGAGCTTGAGGGCATTATGCTAAGTGAAATAAACCAGATAGAGAAAGACAAATACTGCATGGTATCACTTATATATGGAATCTTTTTTTTTTAAGTGGTCTCCATGTCCAACGTGGGGCCCAATACAGGGCTTGAACTTATGACCCTGAGATCAAGACCTGAGCTGAGATCGAATTGGATACTTAACCAACTGAGCCACCCAGGTGCCCCACTTATATATGGAATCTTAAAAAAAAAGTCAAACTCAGAAGAAGAGTAGAAAAGTGGTTGCCATTGGCTGGGGAGTGGGAGAAATAAAGGTTGGTAAAAGGTACAAACTTTCAGCTATAAGATGAATAAGGTCTGAGGATCTAATGTAAAATATTATGACTATGGTCAATAACACCGTATTATATAATTGTAATTTGCCAAGGGAGTAGAACTTAAATGTTCTCACTAAGAATGTATGTATGAGGATGGATGTGTTAATTAACTAGGTGGTGGGAATCCTTTCACAATTAAAAAATAATAATAGTGCAATGAATTAAAATTATATCTACTGAACAATGAAAAATGGCAAAAACATTCCCAGACTTTCACTAGGACTTTCATTTTGTAGAATTTTGTCTTGGAATTCAGGGTTAAGAAAATTCTTTTTTTTAATTCTGTCTTATTGAGGCATAACTAGAAATTTTTATTTGAAAAATTTTAAGTTTCAAACCACTTGTAGTTTTGTTTTGCTTTCTCTTTGGGTGTTTTAATAAGCTGTAGATAAAATTTCCATCAGTCATGGGGCACCTGGGTGGCTCAGTCGGTTAAGTGTGTGATTCTTGGATTTGGTTCAGGTGGTGATCTCATGGTTCCTGGGGTCAAGCCCCCGCATAGGGTTGCATTCTTAGCAGGGAGTCTGCTTGAAGAGTCTTGCCCTCTGCCTCTCCCCCTGTTCGTGCATGCTCTCTTTCTCTCAAATAAATAAATCTTTAAACAAAAAATTTCCTTCAGTCATCAGTAAGCTACAGATACAGAAACTCACTATTCAGAAGACTCCTGGTAGTTATCATCCTCCAGCCCCACTTAAATAACTGCTGTATGATTAGTGGCATCAAACTCAAATTAGTGGATTCGGGGTCCCCCTGCAAGACACTTTGACTCCAGGTAAATTGAAGAAGAATGGAAAACAATGTCGGCTACATTCACCACTGTTTGCTGTGTTCCAGACCAACCAGGACCAGTATACAGACTCTTAAGTAAAGTGTAATGAAAACATATCCACACCTGAGTACGGTGCACACACCTCTCTGTCAGCAGGCATGGAGTTAGCAGGGAGAACCTAGGTTGGGAAATTTGAAGACCAAGTTTCTTGCTCTAAATCTATCACTAAGTTCAAGTAAATGTGTGTGTGACTTCAAGTAAATCATTTCATGTCAATGGCATTAACTTTTTCTCATTTGTAAAAATGATGGAGCTTGATTTAAGATGTTCTCTATCATCCCTTGAGATTATTTTTGTTTATCCTTATCTATCTATTGACATGATTTAAAAAAAAAAAAATTATCTGCCCAGTTTGCTCCTTACTGGCCTACCAGAAGCGAGTGAAGAGGCTGCTTGCCAAGAGGTTAGAGAAACCAGAGGATGGTGGTAATGCAATGAGTTTTGGGTTTCAAATGCCAAACTTGGGACAGCTGAAAATTCCTCGAGTGATTTGGACTACCAGTAATATCCATTGGCAGGTGAATTGGAAGAATGGGACCAGGTTTCAAATCCTAGCCTATCGATGTCTAAGACATTTAGTATTAATTGACCCCTTTTCCCTTTCTTTCAAGTACTACTGGGGACTTCCTAGAACAGTTCTCAAAGGAATGCACCTTACATTATGACCTAGGACACATATACATACCTACCTACATACATACCTACCTGACTGAACTAATACTTAGCCTCACATCACCTAATGCATTGTTTATTTTCTATTCTATTGTGTACGTTTTTGTTTTTTAATTCTTGGCATCCAACAGCAATTTAAAAGCATTGTCTTGGGGTAGAGGGAATATGGCTAGCAGCTGATTCCTCCTTGGATCCGTGTTGTAGATTTTAGAACAGATGTTTGTTATTCACTCCCAAGCTTTCTAGGCAATGTGCCAGTGGGACTGTCCTGCTGTTGATCTTTGAGTTGATGGCCCATCTGTCTTGGATCTTGATGAGAGTGGAGCTAGAAGTGGGGGATGCTGGGAGAAAGCTCATTAAACATGGCCTTGTTCTAGGATTTAGAATGTGGTGGGTCTGCACTGAATCACTGTCAGACAGGTGGTTCTTTAAAAGAAATTTGGCTCTATGATTCAAAAATGTCTAAAAAAAAAAATTTAGAAATGTAGTCATCTTCTTCTGTCCAGTTGAAAACCAGTTGTTCTGCATGCAAATGCTAATCTGCTATTTCTCGTTTAAGTAGGAAAACTTACATTATGTCAACCCTAAGCCCTCAACCAGTTTCTTAAACAGGCAACTACAGTGTGGTAATATGCCTATATATAATGTTTAAAAATCCGAACTATTTTGTTAGGTGTGAAATGCTTAAAATATTGTTCTCTGTCACCAAATAATTAATATAATCAGTAACACACAGCAGATTTTGTACAGTCAAAGGCTGCTGACCAAGATGGTTTCCTGTTCTCTTCAGCTTGACTTCAGTTAAAAAAGCTTCTTCCTGACTCTAGGCCCCTGAGCTCCCTTTACTTAGAATATTTACTTTAGAAAACTTAAAATTCTTTCTTTACCCTTTTGAGATGTAAATCTATTAAAAAGCCTCTTGTCAGTTTTACAACCCAGGGAAGTCTCAAGAACCTGGGGACCATCTCTTTGAAATTTATTCAGCAAAGGAGCTAGCATCCCTCTCGGTCAGCATCCACAGGAGGGAAGGAGCCAACTCTAAGTTTCCTTGCTCCAAGTTACAAAACTATTTCATGTTGTAAAGATAAGAGAAATTTATTTTTTCTTTGGGTAAAGTGAGTTAGCAAATACAGATGGCCTGTGACATCCCACTGACATCCTCCACCAGCTCACCCCAGCCTTTGAAAAGCCCTGGTCCCTCTGCTGTTGTGGAGTTGAGTTCAGACTTTGTGCTGGCCTCTCTCCTATTGCAGTAGCCTCGGATAAAGTCTCCTCCACCAGTTTAGCTTGGTCCAGTGCAGTTTTTGCTGTAACACCCCCAATGGACTCATACTGTCTCCGTTTTCTGGACAATTGATTCCACAATTTTCAAAAATTTGAATAAAGACTCTATTTACTTCCTAGGGCTGCTATAACAAAGCGTCATAAATTGGAAGGCTTAGAAAACCCCAGAAGTTTATCCTTTCACAAATCTGGAGGCCAGAAGACCCAAATCAAAGGGGTTAACAGAGCCATACTCTTTCCAAAGGCTCTAAGAAAGAATCTATTCCATACTTTTCTCTTAGCTTCTGGAGTTGCCAATAATCTTGGTGTTCCTTGACTTGCTGAGGCATCATTCCAATTACTGCTTACATTGTCACATGACATTATCTGTGTGCATGTCATCTCTGTGTCTTTTCTTATAAAGATACCAGTCATATTGGATCAAGGGCCCATACTACTTGAGTATGACCTCATCTTAATGGACATTTTAATTACATCTGCAAAGACCCTATTTCCAAATAAGGTCATATTCACAAGTACAAGGGATTAGGACTTCAATATATTTGGGGGGGGGGGCAGAGAATGCAACCCACAACTAACTCTGAAGAAACATCAATAGTATTTAGAATGAAAGACTTCTTTCTATTTCAGTTTGTTAAAAATATTGTATTATGGGGTTGCCTGGGTGGCTCAGTTGGTTAAGCGACTGCCTCAGCTCAGATCATGATCCTGGAGTCCCGGGATTGAGTTCCGCATCAGGCTCCCTGCTCAGCAGGGAGTCTGCTTCTCCCTCTGACTCTCACCCCTCTCATTCTCTCTGTCATTCTCTCTCTCTCAAAAATAAAATTTTTAAAAAATATATTGTATTATGTTTAAGAGGTAATTGAAGGTTTTCTATCTAAATATTGGCTGGAAATATTATATTGAGAGATACATATGTTCTATGAAGCTTGGGTATTGACATAGGCAGGCCAGGTCTGAGAACCCAGGGGGGGGGTCCTGCAGAACCAGCCAAGGGGGTCCTTGGCTTTGTGTGGGATAGAAATCAAATGCAAGCCAAGAGGAAGTGAGAACAGAGTTTATTAAATAGTGTAAGTGATAGAGTATAGCAGATGGAGGGTCTGAGAGACAGAAAAGTGAGTCTTCCTGTCGCTTGGGATGAGGGGTTTATATTGGAAAGGGGCCAGGGTATGAGTTCCTTCAGGAATCTAGGATGGGGTGTAGCCAAAGGTGAGTGTTGGGTCAGCATTAGGTGTTATTCCCTAAATCACCAAAGGTAGGGGATATTGACGCCAGTGTCCACCAAGGTTTGTTCTAAGTGAATGTCCTAAAACACATTTGGGATCCAGTTCTTTTTAGATGTCATCAGGTGTTTGGGGGCCTAGGACGAAACTCAGAAAGTGATTAACTTTTTTCTTTCCCCTTGGAGTGGGAACATAGCTTCTTTGGTTTACTCACATACGAAGTATAGAACATGAGTAAATGGGACTTAGAGAAACAGCAGAAATAGAGCCTTTCTAAAATGGAGTCCCTTCAGTTTCCTTATCTTAGTATTAAAAATGAAGAGGCATTTATCTCCTTTGGGAGAAGATTTATCTAGGAGACATTGTGCAGAGTAAAGAGTAATCTGTCTGCCAGATGGCAGGCTTAGGTTTGGTAAGGGTGAAGCTTTTTTAAGGAGGAATCGGTGGATGTGTCAAAGTCAAAACCAGACAAGTAAGAAGATTGCTTTTCTTTGGGCTATTGTGTTAAGGAGAACAACCTAGATCCAAAGATCAGGGTACATCTGCAGGGAGGTTTTGCCTTAGATTTACGTAGGGAGGGGTAAACAGACTATGGGTGGGATGATTTAGAGTTTGGTTGTTTTGTAAGTCAGGTAACTGAACAGGAAATATTTTTCTCTATGGTTAGCCAGCTTCAGGGGAACAAATAGTTTTAATCTTAGCTTATCAATTATATCAAAGAATGGGAAGTTGGAGGATCTATGTCTGCTGTTGTCATCAGGTTCTGAAAAGGGGGAAAAAAGGTCTGCATTTGTTCTGGTCACAGGCAAACAGAGGAATCATCTGTGAGAATTCTGGGAGTCATTGAAAGAGTGGACAGTGAGGTTAAATAAGTCAAATGGGGAAATGGGGAAGGGCGACTCTTTGAGTAAGCGCTTTCCTAGAACACAAAGGAATTGGGGGAGACTTGGGGAAAACAAAAGGGTCAGGGAGGTGTTCTTTACCATACTGCTTTCCAGAAGCACAGGACTCAGGTACACTACAACGTTGTCAACAGTCACGAGGAAGGGCCTGTGTCAGGCTGAGTGCCTGTTGTCACTGCTTGCATTAACTATTTACACTTAATCTTTTAGAAAAGGTTTATCCCTGCAAAACGGATCCCACAGTCATGGGACACCGCTGCCACCAAGTGGTGGTACCCACTTAGCTACTGCCAAACCTCAGACTTGAAAAGTAATGACATCTTTTTCTCAGACTCCAGTGGGCTCTGTGTACCCCAGGGGAATGCAAGAAAAACCACTGAGATGCAGGAAGAAAGAAAGAAAAACAAAAAGAATTTCTGCTTCATTTTATTTTTATGAAAAAAGCAAGAATTTAAACTCAGTACTGATATTTAACATACCAGTCTACACTGGGTTTGTCACCCTGAATTTATGTCACATGTTACCTTTTCAGGGAAGAATAGAAGCTTCACATAGTGGCAACTTGCTTCTCTGAACCCCTTCAGAGTGTAGTAACTTATTGCAGATTGTGAGTGTCTGATTAAGTGCAGATAATATCAGGTTCAATTAAACTTGTCCTTACAC
The DNA here is from genome assembly GCF_002201575.2 of Neomonachus schauinslandi. Lineage (NCBI taxonomy): Eukaryota > Metazoa > Chordata > Mammalia > Carnivora > Phocidae > Neomonachus > Neomonachus schauinslandi. The sequence continues at coordinate 75,148,952 of NC_058407.1, read as the reverse complement.
ATGGACAAGTGGCTTTAAAAGACTCCTACCGAGAAGCAGCTGGTTTGAAAAATAACTAATATGCACTGCATGTACCAGCAAACAGGAATCCACAGAAGCCCTGATAAATATTCCTCCGGTAGTGGATCTTCATCAGCTACTTGGCAAGGAAAAACCAACAAGAATCTAGCACATTTTACAAGAAATGGGTCAAAAATACAAAATTATCAACTCTGTTTGAAATATGGATTTACTTTAACTATTGTTAATATGAACATCACCCTAATTGCAGTGTATGGAGAGGTTTCATGAGATACCTGTTTTGGCTCTTACAGCCACCTGTCCACCAAGATTTGAAATAAACTTAAGTTTAGAACCAGGTATTTACACCTCTATCTTACGGTGTTGACCCACCTCTTCAAAATTTGAGGAAATGCAGTGTGCACAACCACTAGCACTTTGCCTGTAATAGTGGAAAAAACCTGTGACTGTTTGCAGCCTTATGATATATGTTCAAGTATAATTTTCAAAAAGGTAAAATTATGACTCTCTGGCAAATAGAAAATGGACACGTTTCAAAGATTTTACTTAACTCATCCAGTAATGAAGGAACCAGTCGAGATGTTAGAGCCAATTCAAAGAGCATCTGAGAAGCAAGGACGCTTACAGGATAAGATGTAGGAGGTATAAAATGCCCAGTTGGCCATAAATCTTTGGAATTATCTGTTCCACTGACAAAGTTATTTGCATCTCTTCCAAACAAAAAGTTTCAAGTTAACAACTCCTAAAGAACAGATATTTAATTGAGTCAACTTGAAGAGCAAATTGGCTTTACTCAGCCATTCATAGATAGGCAGGTAGAGAGATGCTCTGAGAAATTATGCAAAATGGAAAGTTTTTGGAGGCAGGCGGGTGGGGCAAGGAAGCTAGTAGCAAAGGAAAAGAAGGGATTGTTTCAGGTGGTCTTATCATGAAGATGACCTCATTAGTGCTGATCAGAAATTTCCAAACTGATTGGTTTAAAATTCTACTTTTGGGGCGCCTGGGTGGCTCAGTTGGTTAAGCGACTGCCTTCAGCTCAGGTCATGATCCTGGAGTCCCGGGATCGAGTCCCGCATCGGGCTCCCTGCTCAGCAGGGGGTCTGCTTCTCCGTCTGACCCTCTTCCCTCTTGTGCTCTCTGTCTCTCATTCTCTCTCTCAAATAAATAAATAAAATCTTTTAAAAAAAAATTCCACTTTTGGGGGGCACCCGGGTGGCTCAGTCATTAAGCGTCTGCCTTCGGCTGAGGTCATGACCCCAGGGTCCTGGAATCAAGCCCCGCATTGGGCTCCCTGCTCGGCGGGAGGCCTGCTTCTCCCTCTCCCACTCCCCCTGCTTGTGTTCCCTCTCTCGCTGTGTCTCTCTCCGTCAAATAAATAAAATCTTTAAAAAGACAAAAATTAAAAAAAAAATAAAATTCCACTTTTGGGGGGCACCTAGGTGGCTCAGTCGTTAAGCATCTGCCTTCGGCTCGGGTCGTGGTCCCCGGGTCCTGGGATCGAGCCCCGCATCATGCTCCCTGCTCGGCGGGAAGCCTGCTTCTCCCTCTCCCGCTCCCCCTGCTTGTGTTCCCTCTCTCACTGTGTCTCTCTCTGTCAAATAAATAAAATCTTTAAAAAGACAAAAAATTAAAAAAAATAAAATTCCACTTTTGGGGGGCACCTAGGTGGATCAGTCATTAAGCGTCTGCCTTCGGCTGAGGTCGTGACCCCAGGGTCCTGGAATCGAGCCCCGCATCGGGCTCCCTGCTCGGTGGGAGGCCTGCTTCTCCCTCTCCCACTCCCCCTGCTTGTGTTCCCTCTCTTGCTGTGTCTCTCTCTGTCAAATAAATAAATAAAATCTTTAAAAAGACAAAAAATTTAAAAAAAAAATTCCACTTTTGGGGGGCACCTAGGTGGCTCAGTCGTTAAGCGTCTGCCTTCGGCTGAGGTCGTGATCCCAGGGCTCTGGGATCCAGCCCCGCATCGGGCTCTCTGCTCAGCAGGAAGCTTGCTTCTCCCTCTCCCATTCCCCCTGCTTGTGTTCCCTCTCTCGCTGTGTCTCTCTCTGTCAAATAAATAAAATCTTTAAAAAGACAAAAAATTAAAAAAAAAAAAAATTCCACTTTTGGGATAGACTCAAACTGCAACTAGGTTGCCAGTTAGGTGTTACAGGTTTGGTGGGCCTTAACACAAGTGACTCCGCTTTGGTCATGTTTCTTTAACGAAGTAATGTCCTAATTCTGGGACCTTTAATTGATGGTAAATGATGGGATAAACTTTACATTGCTGTGATCCTCTGGCCAAACTTAGCCCATGTATTTTATAAATAAAGTTTTACTGGCACTCAGCCAAGGTCATTCCTTATTGTCTATGACTGCTTTTGTGTTACAGTGGAAGACCCGAGTACTCAAGCAAGAGTGCTAAAGCCCACGAAGCTGAACATATTTACTACCTAGACCTTTACAGATAAAGCCCTCGGGTGGGCTTTGCTCTCACATGATACAGAAAGGATGTGCAACTCACCTTTTTTGCCTTATTTGCAAGCTTTGAATAATTTTCTTGGCAGCTACTTGAGAACCCTCAATACATAGTTTATCTGTTTCCGTCATCTTCAGATAGGTCTTTCGGTTCAAATTCCCTATGTTTTATTTTATTTTTCCCTTCAAAATGTTCTAGATATTTATTTTCACTTATGTTGCTTTATTAATTACAAGTAATTCAGAGGGCATTTATTTTTATCCTTCTAAATGAACTGCAACATTTCTTAAAGTATAAAATTTTGCATTTTAATTTTTTATTTATTTTATTATTTTTTAAGATTTTATTTATTTATTTGACAGAGAGAGAGCACAAACAGGGGAGTGGTAGGCAGAGGGAAAGGGAGAGGCAGGCTCCCTGTAGAGCAGGGGGAGCCCAATGTGGGACTCGATCCCAGGACCCCCGGATCATGACCTGAGCTGGAGGCAGTTGCTTAACCAACTGAGCCACTCAGGCACCTGAATTTTGCATTTTTACTGTGCAGTTTAATTGACCACATCATGATATATATTGTTGTAGTTGTTAATTTCATTTTCTTGGAGTGTAATGAGACTACCCATCTGCACACCCATGTCTTCATTTCAGTAACATTTTCTTTCATATTTGATACTGTCTTTAATACTTCACTTGGTATGCTTTCTTAAATTTACCCTAATCATCCCTAAGTATTCTATGGTCTACTTTTCATTTCTCTCATTTTTCCTTCAGTCACCTTATACATCTCTTTTGTAATCAGTGTATTTTTCACAAGCCTCTTCCCCAGGTTATTGCTTTTTACAGTGTCACTTTTATTTGGGTAATCAAAATGTGTTCAGCAATAGCATTAACTTTTATCTTAATTTATATACTTAGCTCCACCAGCTCCTTTGTTTTCTTTTTGTCTCATGTTGTTTTCTTTACTCATTCTTAAGCAAATATTTGTGTCCATGTAGTCTTTAATGTTTTTTTTCTTTAATGTTTTAGATCACCAGTATACTGTGAAAGGGTATAACTCAGAAACAGCCAGATGGAAGAGATGCACAGGGCAAGGTATATGGGAAAGTGTGCAGAGCTGCCATGTTCTCTGAGCGTACCACTCTCCCTGAATCTCCACATATTCACCAGCCTGGAAACTCCAAATTCCCTAAGTTTTAATCTACCTGATGTTTATCGAACACATATTATGTGTCAGACACTGCAATGAATAGATCCTAGCCCTGTCACTTTCACAGTTTAGTGAGGAAGTCAAATGTGTAACAGTAAAGAGGTTTTCTTTAAAAGGTGAAGTCTGAGTCAAGTCTGAGAAAGATGTCCTAGATATGTGATGCCTGAAGGCAGGGGGAATAAAAGAAATGAGATACAGTTAATGGTTGCTAGAGGATGTCATTTATTTTAGAAAGCTACTTCATTGGGCCTTTTGAGTATGGGAAAGTAAAATTAAAGTCCTATTTGGGGGAGCTAAGATAGCAGCATAGTAGGAGGACCCGAGGCTCTCCTCATCCCTCAAACAAATCATTCTGAATGCCCAAGAAATTGACCTGAGGACTGACAGGACAAACTGCACAACTAGAGGGAGAGAAGAGACCACGTGGAGGAAGGTAGGAAGTGTGGAGATGTAGTTTGTCGAAGAAACAGATTGCGGGTGCTACTGAGGGAACGAACCCTGGTCACAGTGAAAGATGAGATAGAGTGGACCACATAGGGATACACACAAGGAGAACACTTCCCCAAAGCCATTAGGCTAGGAAAACGAGAGGGGCTGATTTTTGTGACTTCTTGTGACCGTCTTAAAGGTTTGCGGGCTTGGCTGGGGTAGAGCTCTGAGAGTGTGGCCCTACTCCTGGTTACAAGGCAGGCAAGCAACCCCAGGGCAGAGGGCACAATTTGAGGATCACCTAACACGCATGGGCAGAGACTGTTCACTCTTCTTGGAGTGCATATGTGAGAGGTTGCATTCACAGAGTCGCCTCTCTGGGGACAAATGCCAGAGTCCAGCTCCAGCCGGGGTGGGTCTCTTGTAGGAAAGGACGGCGTCGGCGAATGAGGAGACACAGACACAGGATCAGGTTGCAAGCATCTCCTCCCGACAGCCTCGGAGGAACTTTATTTATATGTTAGGATATTTTTGTTTTTCCAAATCTTAGATCATTTTCTGAATTACAGCCATAGCCTTCTTTCATTTTTCCTTTGTAATGATTAACATGACCTTTATTGATTTCTGCTTATTGGCTTTCACTAAAACTAAAAAACAGTACGCAAAGAGAAAGGTGCTAGACAGAGCGTGACCGTCTTGTTATTTTGTTCTATAGAAACTAATTCTTCATGGAATTAGTTTCATTATGATTGCTTAGATAGGCATAACTAAGATGAGTAGTCACTGTATCATGAAACCCCAGAAATATTCCCACAATTATAAAGATTGCCATAAATAAAATGAAAAAGAATAGCAGGAGCCAGCCCAGAAATATTCCCACAATTACAAAGATTGCCATAAACAAAATGAAAGAGAATAGCAGGAGCCAGCTGTGGAGTCTCCTGTTTTCAGGATCGTCCCCCATACTTGGACTTTGTCAAACAGCATGAGTAGCTTGGCTCACGCCAGACAAAAGAGCCAGCAGGCACCATTTCCCTTCCTCAGCCCTCAGCATAGGGACCTGCTGAGGGCAGGTAACCCAGACACTGGCTGTCTAGCCTGCTTTGCTCCAAATCCCATACCTCTGTGCTCTGGTGTGGCTGCCCTTCTCAGTCAGACCTGCATTGGTCCCAACACAGTGAGACCCTCCCCCAGAAGACCAATGCAGGCCCCCACCATAGCACATCTCTAAAGTTTGCAATTATAAAAGTCAGCAGGCTTGGCTCTGATAGAGCCCAAAGTACACTGTGCTGCTTCAGGCAGGCACCTTCAGGCCTGTACTTTGGGCTCTATCAGAGCCAAGCCTGCTGACTTTTATAACTGCAAACTTTAGAGATGTGCTATGGTGGGAAGCACAAGGGGAAATTATTCACTCTTCTGGGAGGGCTTCCCTGAGAGCAGTAAGGACAGACTTCCCTCTGCAGGGACAAAGGATCTGGCTGGTGCCATTTCCCTCCACTGCCCCTCAGCATAAATAAACTTCAGTAAACAGCACAGAGCCAACACTGGCTGCCTAACCTGCTTATACCAAGTCCTGCCCTCTCAGGAACAGGAAATATAACAGGATTTTCTAACACAGAAAAGACACAGACCTAGACAAAATGTACAGAGGAAGACAGAGGAATTTATCCCAAAAGACAGAGAAATTTATCCCAAAAGAAAGAACAAGAAAAGGTCACAGCCAGAGATCTACTCGAAACAGATATAAATAATATGCCTGATGGAGAATTTAAAGCACAGTCACATGGATACTCGCTGGCCTCGAGAAAAGCATGGAAGACATCAGGGAGACCCTTACCACAGAGATCAAAGAGCTAAAAAACAATTGGGCAGAAATGAAAAATGCAGTAACTGTGATTCAAAACTGTCCAGATATAATGACCAGAAGGATGGAAGAATCAGAGGAATGAATAAGTAATATAGAAGATAGATTAATGGAAAATAATGAAGCTGAACAAAAGAGAGAAAGAACTATATGGATCATGAGAATAGACTTAAGGAACTTAGTGACTCCATCAAACATAATAACATTCATATCATAGGAGTCCCAGAAGAAGAGAGAGAAAAGGGAGCAGAAGATTTATTTGAGGAAATAGTAGCTGAAAACTTCCCTAATCTGGGGAAGGAAACAGACATCCAAATCTAGGAGGCCCAGACAACTCCCATCAAAATCAACAGAAGCAAGCCAATACCAAGACATATTGTAGTTAAATTTGCAAAATATGGTGATAAAGAAAAAAATCCTAAAAGCAGCAAGACAAAAGAAGTCCCTAACTTACAAAGGAAGACCCATAAGGCTAGCTGCAGATCTCTCCACAGAAACTTGGCAAGCCAGAAGAGAATGGCATGATATATTCCACATGCTAAATGGGAAAAATCTGCAGCCAAGATACTCTATCCATCAAGGCTACCATTTAGAATAGAAGGAGAGATAACGAGTTCCCCAGACAAACAAAAACTAAAGGAGTTCATGACCACTAAACCATCCCTGCAAGAAATATTAAAGGGGACTCTTTGATTCAGAAAGGAAGACTGAAAGTGGCAAAGACTAGAGAAGAACAGAGAAAATCTCCAGAAACAATGACAAAACAATAATAAAATGTCACTAAATACGTATCTATCAATAATTACTCAGAATGAAATGGACTAAACACCCCAATCAAAAGACATAGGGTGTCAGAATGGATAAAAAAACAACACCCATCTATATGCTCCCTATAAGAGACTCATTTTACACCTAAAGACAGCTGCAGATTGAAAGTAAGGGGTTGGAGAAACATTTATCATGCAAAAGAAAGTCAAAAGAAAAGTCGGAGTAGCAATATTTATATCAGATAAACTAGATTTTAAACCAAAGACTGTAACAAGAGATGAAGAAGGGCACGATGTCATAATAAAGGGGTCTAGCCAACAAGAAGATCTAACAATTGTAAATATTTATGTCCCGATATGGGAGCACTGAAATATACAAAACAACTAATAACAAACATAAAGGAACTCACTGATAATAATACAGTAATAGGGGACTTTAACACCCCCCTTACATCAATGGACAGATCATCTAAACAGAAAATCAACAAAGAAACAATGGTTTTGAATGACACTGTACCAGATGGACTTAACAGATATATTCAGAGCATTTCATCCTAAAGCAACAGAATACAAATTCTTTTCAAGTGCACATGGGACATTCTCCAGAATAGATCACACACTAGGTCACAAATCAGGTTTCTACAAGTACAAAAAGATTGAGATCATATCATGCATAGTTTCTAACCACAATGTTATGAAACTTGAAGTCAACCACAAGAAAAAATTTGGAAAGACCACAAATACATGGAGGTTAAACACATGCTACTAAAGGGGTGCCTGAGAGGCTCAGCTGCCTTTGGCTCGGGTCATGATCCCAGGGTCCTGGGATGAAGCCCAGCATCAGGCTCCCTGCTCAGCAGGGAGTCTGCTTCTCCCTCTCCCTCTGCCCCTTCCCCCGGCTTGTGCTCTCTCTCTCAAATAAATAAAATTTTAAAAAAAAGAACATGCTACTAAAGAATGAATGGGTAAACTAGGAAATCAAAGAAGAAATTTAAAAAAATCAAGGAAACGAGTGCCTAGGTGGCTTAGTTGTTAAGCGTCTGCCTTTGGCTCAGGTCATGATCCCAGGGTCCTGGGATCAAGCCCCACATCGGGCTCCCTGCTCAGGGGAGAGCCTGCTTCTCCCTCTCCACTCCCCCTGCTTGTGTTCCCTCTCTCACTATGTCTCTCTCTGTCAAATAAATAAAATCTTTAAAAAAAATACAAGGAAACAAATGAAAATGAAAACACAATAGTCCAAAACCTTTGAGAGGCAGCAAAAGTGATCATAAGAGGGAAGTATATAGCAATACAGGGCCTTCCTCAAGAAGCAAGAAAAGTCTCAAATGAACAACCTACACTTACACCTAAAGGAGCTAGAGAAAGAACAACAAATGAAGCCTAAAGCCATCAGAAGGAAGAAAATAATAAAGATTAGAGCAGAAATAAATGATATAGAAATTTAAAAAACAATAAACAGATCAATGAAAGTAGGAGCTGGTTCTTTTAAAAAATTAATAAAATTCATAAACCCCTAGCCAGATTTATCAAAAAGAGAAGAGAAAGTTGGGTGCTTGGGTGGCTCGGTCAGTTGAGCATCTGATTTTGGCTCAGGTCATGATCTCAGGATCCTGGATTCAAGCCCCATGTCGGGTTCCCAGCTCAGCAGGGAGTCTGCTTGTCCCTCTCCCTTGCCTTCCCATACTCATGCTCTCTCTCTTTCTCTGAAATAATAAAATCTTAAAAAAGAAAAAAAAAAACAAAGGAAAAGAGAAAGGACCCAAATAAATAAAATCACAAATGAGAGAGGAGATAACAATCGACACCACAGAAATACAAACAATTATAAGATAATATTATAAAAAATTATATGCCAACAAATCAGGCAATCTGGAAGAAATGGATAAATTCCTGGAACTATATAAACTACCAAAACTGAAACAGGAAAAAGTAGAAAACTTGAACAGACTGATAACCAGCAATTTTATCAGTAATCAAAAATCTCCCATCAGGGGCACCTGGGTGGCTCAGTCATTGAAGTGTCTATCTTCGGCTCAGGTCATGATCCTGGGGTCCTGGGATTGAGCCCCGAGTCAGGCTCCCTGCTCATCGGGGAGTCTGCTTCTCCCTCTGCGCCCCCCCCCCCCACCACTCATGCTCTCTCTCTCTCTCAAATAAATAAATAAAATCTTAAAAAAAAAAATTCTCCAAACAAACACAACTCCAGGGCCAGGTGGCTTCCCAGGGGAATTCTACCAAACATTTAAAAGAGTTAATACCTATTCTTTTCAAACTTTTCCAAAAAATAGAAATGGAAGGAAAACTTCCAAACTCATTCTATGAGACTAGCATTCCTGACTCCAAAACCAGACAAAGACTCCACTAAAAAAGAGAACTACAGGCCAATATTCCTGATGACCAAGGATGCAAAAATTCTCAAAAAAAACTAGCAAATCAAATCCAATAGTACATTAAAAGAATCATTCACCATGATCAAGTGGGATTTATTCCTGGGCTGCACGGGTAGTTCAATATTTGCAAATCAATCAATGTGATACATCACATTAATAAAAGAAAGGATAAGAACCATACAATCCTCTCAATAGATGCAGAAAAAGCATTTGACAAAGTACAATATCTATTCATGATAAAAAACCCTCAACAAAGTAGGGATAGAGGGAACATACCTCAACATCATTTTCATTTCATATATGAAAAACCCACAGCTAATATCATCCTCAGTGGGGAGAAACTGGGAGCTTTGCTTCTATGGTCAAGAACAAGACAGGGATGTCCACTCTCACCACTCTTATTTAACATAGTAGTGGAAGTCCTAGCCTCAGCAATCAGACAACAGAAAGAAATAAAAGACATCCAAATCAGCAAGGAAGAAGTCAAACTTTCACTATTTGCAGATGACATGAGACTGTATATAGAAAAGCCAAAGAACTCCACCAAAAATCGCTAGAACCAATCCACAAATTCAGCAAATTCACTGGATACAAAATCAACATACAGAAATCTGTTGTGTTTCTATACACCGATAATAAAGTAGCAGAAAGAGAAATCAAGGAATCGATCCCATTTACAATTGCACCAAAAACCGTAAGATACCTAGGAATAAACCAATCAAAGAGGTAAGAGATCTGTACTCTGAAAACTATAAAACACTGATGAAAGAAATTGAGGAAGACACAAAGAAATGGAAAAATATTCCATGCTCATGGATTGGAAGAACAAATATTTTTTAAATGTCTATACTACCCAAAGCAATCTACACATTATGCAATCCCTATCAAAATATCACCAACATTTTTCACAAAGTTAGAACAAACAATCCTAAAATTTGTATGGAACCACAGAAGACCCCAAATAGCCAAAGCAATCTTGAAAAAGAAAAGCAAAGCTGGAGGTATCACAATTCTGGACTTCAACTTATATTGCAAAGCTGTACTCATCAAGACAGTATGGTACTGGCATAAAAACAGATGCACAGATCAATGGAACAGAATAGAAAACCCAGGGGCGCCTGGGTGGCTCAGCCAGTTGAGTGTCTGCCTTCAGCTCAGGTCATGATCCCTGGGTCCTGGGATTGAGCACTGTGTTGGGCTCCCTCTCTCTCTCAAATAAATAAATAAAATCTTTAAAGATAGGGAAAAAAAAGAAAAAGAAAAAAGAAAACCCAGATATGGATCCACAGCTCTATGGTCAACTAATCTTCAACAAAGTGGGAAAGAATATCCAATGGAAAAAAGAGTCTCTTCAACAAATGGTGTTGGGAAAACTGGACAGCAACATGCAGAAGAATGAAACTGGACCACTTTCTTACACCACACACAGAAATAAATTCAAAATGAATGAGAGACCTAAATGTGAGAGAGAAAACCATCAACATCCTAGAGGAGAACACAGGCAGTAACCTCTTTGACATTGGCCATAGCACCTTCTTACTGAATCTGTCTCCTGAGGCAAGGAAAGTAAAAGCAAAAATGAATTATTGGGACTTCATCAAGATAAAAAGCTTCTGCACCGCAAAAGAAACAATCAACAAAACTAAAAGGCAACCTACAATATTTGCAAATGACATATCTGAAAAGGGTTAGTATCCAAAATATATAAAGAACTTACCAAAGTTAACACCCAAAAACCAAATTATCCAGTTAAAAAAATGGACAGAAGACATAAATAGACATTTTTCCAAGAAGACATACAGATGGCTAAGAGACACATGAAAAGATGCTCAACATCACTGATTATCAAGGAAATACAAATCAAAACCACGATGAGATATCACCTCACACCAGTCAGAATGGCTAAAATTAACAACACAGGAAACAACAGATGTTGGCAAGGATGCAGAGAAAGAGGAACCCTCTTACACTGTTGGTGGGAATGCAAGCTGGTGCAGCCTCTCTAGAAAACAGTATGGAGGTTCCTCAAAAAGTTATGAATAGAAATACTCTATGATCCAGCAATAGTATTACTGGGTGTTTACCCAAAGAATAAAAAAATACTGGGGCGCCTGCATAGCTCTGTTGGTTAAGCATCCGACTCTTGATTCTGCTCAGGTCATGATCTCAGGGTTGTGAGATGGAGCCCCATGTCAGACTCAGCACGAGCCGGGGAGCCTGCTTAAGATTCTCTCTCTCCCTCCCCCTCTGCCCCTTCCCCCATCTCTCTCCCTCTCTAAAAAAAAACACAAAAAAACCCAAAAAACAAAAATACTAATTCAAAAGGATGCATGCACCCCAATGTTTATAACATTACCTACCATAGCCAAATTATGGAAATAGCCCAAATATCCATCAACTGATGAATGGATAAAGAAGAGGTGGTGTATATATACAAAAGAGTATTACTCAGCCATAAAGAAAAAGAAATCTTGTCATTTGCAATGACATGGATAGAGCTAGAGAGTATTGTGCTAAGCAAAATAACTCAGAGAAAGACAAATACCATATGATTTCACTCATATGTGGAATTTAAGAAACAAAAGAAACGAACAGACGGTGGGGGTGGGGAAGAGAGGCAAACCAGGGAAACAGACTCTTAACTCCAGAGAACAGACTGAGGGTTACTGGAGGGGAAATTGGGGGGGGAGGGGATGGGTTAAATAGGTGATGTGTATTAAGGAGGGCAGGTGTTGGGATGAGCACTGGGTATTGTATGTAAGTGATGAATCACTAAATTCTACACCTGAAACTGCTATTACACTGTATATTAACTAACTGGAATTTAAATAAAAACTTGAAGAAAAAAAGAAAGTTCTATTTTGGGAGAGAGATGTGTCAGGCATTGGGGAGCTAGGGTGCTTTGCTTATTATTGTAAAATGTCTTCTTATCTGTCTCCTTTCAGTAATAAATATGTTGTAATATCATTTTTACTGAACACCTACTTATATGTACAATTTTAAAAAATCAATATAATGCTCAAATTGAAACATACAGGAGTGGTAAAAAATTATTAAAATAACATATAGTTAATAGGTAAATGTTTGGTATGGTCACACTAGAAGGCATAATGAATAGTGAGGTGCCTGGGCCTCTAGGTAGAAAAATGAGAAACTGGGCCACCTGGGTGGCTCAGTTGGTTAAGCGACTGCCTTCAGCTCAGGTCATGATCCTGGAGTCCCAGGATAGAGTCCCGCATCAGGCTCCCTGCTCAGCAGGGAGTCTGCTTCTCTCTCTGACCCTTCCCCCTCTCATGCTCTCTCGCTCTCTCTCTCTCTCAAATAAATAAATAAAATCTTAAAAGAAAAGAAAGAAAAATGAGAAACTGATGGATACAAATGCATTTAGAAACAGTTGTGATAGTTTTTGGAGAACACTTTTCCTCTGCCTTTCGAAGTTTCTTCTGGCTGGCCTAAGAATGAAATTGACGTGAGACAGATTAACAGGAGAAAATCAAATTTAATTTTGCGCGTGAGTACTCCACATACACAAGAGGTTCAAAGACAAAGAGGTAAAATGAGGTGTATAGGACATTCTAAGCTAAGGAATGGGGGGAGAGGGGTCTGGGGCTTCAAAGGGGGAAGGGCAATTCACGGGCAATAAGAAGAGCAGATGTTTGTTAATTAGATGTGTGCCCTGCCATACAAATGGGACACTCGGCTAAAATTTTTCTCTGGTAATAACTCTTACTGGGGGAAAGTTTCCTGATTTAGATTCTTCTAGATAGTTAAGGGAGGGCAAAGGTTTTTCTTAAGCTTGCAGGGACTCTGTTGTGTTCAGCTCAAAATAGTACACATGCCAAAATTTTGGCACATTTTGGGGATACTTGTTCTGAGCCACTTCGATGTGTCACCAACTCAAATACTATAACCGGAGTTGGCTTCATAGAAATGATTTTCCAAAATCATAAGTAACTCAGCAAAATCCTGGGCCAAGTAAACTAGTCTTTCCTAGATTTACACAACGGTTGTATTCCTGGAAAATTCAGTGTCTAGCAAAATCATACAAAAATACTGTGTTTCTGTGTAAAACAAACGTTTAAGCTCAGATAATTATGAGCAGGTTTTTAACCTCTATAAATGTGTGGAGGGACTAGACAGTCATGCTGAGGAACAATTTGGCATTATGAGATTATTCTACACATTGTTGTGTCCCTGGTCCCTACGTACTAAATGACAGTAGTGCCCATAAAAGTCCCTCCTCTCGCAGATCCCATTGATTGAGACAAAGACTTTCAGAAATTTCCAGATTGACCTCTAGGGGGCAGTCTGATTCCTGTGGAGAATCACTGAACTTGGAGCTCTGTTTTCTTCCACTTGCCTGTGGGGTTAGTTAGGGTAGCATTATTTCTGTTGCCTGGGTGACTGTCTTGGAGTGAGGGTGAGTGATGGAAACAAAGGAATATTTTTCCCTCTTGCTAGCCACCAGGGAAGGCTACACTACTGGGGATTTTACATAAATGAATGGCTAGGTAACTTTTGACACCTTTCCCCTGCATTTTAAGTTTTCCTCGATCAGTTTGCTTTGCATAGAAAGCTGGAGTCAAAAACCCCTCCCTATAAAAGTGATAGAATAAATGTAGAGCAATCTGTATGTATGTCTACAAATGTACGTGTATGTATATTGTCTGTGTACACGTACATAGTCACATGTCACTGCTTGCTTGTACTGTAGAAAAAGTAGAGGCAATAAATAAATGGCCACAACTACGAGAGTGATTTGAAAAAAAGAAAAAACAAACCTATGTCATCTCCATAACATGGAATAACATTGTAGCCATTTTTTTAAAATGAGGTAGACCAATTCAGGGAGTAGTAGGAGTTTTATAGTAAAATGGCCTACTAAGTCATGACCACAACCCACAGAAAGCCATGTGTGATATCAGATTTCAATTAGGTATCTTTTTTTTTTTCTATTTTCTTCTTCCAGTGTTGTTAAAACTTATGTGACCATGAAACCTATTCACCTTCCAGAGAAAGCGGTATTTGAAGAAACTGATATACAGCATAGTAAATGTAAGTGTATGAATTTTCTTGAAATTATACTAGCAGGTACACAGAGCTCTATGTGCTAGGTATCATTCTAGTGCTTTACAAGTATTCACTCATTTAATATTCATGACAGTCTACGAGGTGAGTTATTCTCACAGTCTTAAATAAGTCCAACTTCATAAAACCATGAAGTGGTAGAGCTGGGATTTGAACCTGGACAGTCTGGCTTCAGAATCTACGCTAGCTGCTTCAGCCTATTTCTCTATCTAGTCTAGAAATGCTCAGGCAGACTCAAGATATGCCGTGTAGCTGAATTTGCCCTGTTCTCTATCAACCCAGTAAACTTAGCAAAAATGAGAATTTTGTTAGTTCTACATTACTTTATTCACATCCCCCATCCTAGTTGGTCTTCCTACCTTCTGTATCGTCACTCCATTTCTTAAAACTTCAAAGACTTTTAGGATACGGCTGAAATCCCTTACTTTTGCTTACAAGGCTGTAGATGATCTAGCCCCTCTTTATGTTCCAATCTCATCTCTTACTTCCTCACACTGTCCCTTCCCATCCTGCTGAGTAAGCGATAGGCAGGGCTAGGTAGGGAGAGATAGGTAGGGGGCCACGGGGTCAGGCTCACAAAAATCACAGAAATAGGGATGTGTAAGGAAACTAGAGATAAGGGAACAAACAGACCACGCTGCCCTAGGTGTCAGAGGTGGAGTCTTGTTATAACAGCTACTTGTGACCAACAAAGAATTACCCGACCCTAAAAAGGAAGTAAGCCATTGAAGGTGTTATCACTAGTCCTTACTCAATGGTGCTATCAATACAGATGTTAAAAGGATTTAAGTTCCCTGGTTAGCCTTCAATAAAAGACCAACCCTAAAAGCCCTCAGTGGCAACCCTGTCCGGAACCCTCACTCCTGAGAGCTTTTCTTTCTGTACGCTTTCTTAATAAAAATTGTATCACTTTACTCACTCTCCTTTGTCCGCGAGATTCATTCTTTGACTCCATGAGACAAGAACCTTGATTTCCCGCTTCACTGCCACCCAACTTCTACACACATAGGCATTCTCTCTCTCTATTCATACTTGACTTCCTTCATTTGTTCCAGTAGGAGAAGCCTTGCTCATGCTGTTGCTTCTACCTGAAACTGCCTCCCCTCAAATCCCACATATTTCTGGCTAACTTCTTCACATTCTTCAGGTACCAGCAGCTAATTTCTTTAGGAAGGCTTTCCCCAGATCTCAGATGCTCAGGAACTTCTCTGGTGTCTCCAGTCCTCCACACACGAGGCACCCTGTACTTCCCATCTGTCCTGAGCACGCTATGAAGACACACACGTGAGTTGTGTCTTTCTACAATGTCAGCTTGATTCGATCTTAAAGCAAGGTTAACACAATTATAAAGCAGGTCCAGGAGTCCAAACTCATTGACATTTCACCACATGTTTAAGTTGCCTTCTTCCACGGCACATAAGAAAGCAAAGCTCGAGATGAGTCACACAACAAACAAGATAGAACAGGGGGTAGGAAGTTAATGCGCCAAACCCGATGTTAGTCTGTGGGGGCGCAGCTGAGGTAAGCAAACCCGATGTTAGTCTGTGGGGGCGCAGATGAGGTAAGCAAACCCGATGTTAGTCTGTGGGGGTGCAGCTGAGGTAAGCAAACCCGATGTTAGTCTGTGGGGGCGCAGCTGAGGTAAGGGCTCTGTCTAGTCACCTCAGCTCTCTGCTCTTAGGCTTGTTATGTTTGAGCAGTGAAAGATCTCAGCTCTGTTCGGAGATGAATCAGCAGAGCCTTTGGCAACAGCTGCCTTCTTGAAGTGCTCCGACATAGAGGGGTCAGTGTCTGAGGAGCCTGACAATTTGCTGCAAAAATCCTCCCTCTTTAATGGGATTTAACCATCTTAGGCCCCTGCAGGCCTCCTCTGCTTCTGCTGGTTATCCGTTCTGGGGTGTTGTCAGCTGGTGCTGGTCTCAGCCATATCTGATAGCTGTAGGCCCCTCAGCTGCTTGTGTCACTGCATAAAACAGGCCCCTGCTTGACATGAGTAACTCCATTTTGCTCTCGGCACTATCACAGTTAGGGTTGTCAACGCTGGGTTTTTTTTTTTCCTCCATGCTGTATATTTATTATATGTGTTTTAAAAGACTTCTTTACTTTTACTGTTATTTATTTATTATTATTTTCTAAGTGAGATATAATTGTCATAGAACATTGTATTAGTTTTAGGCATATGACATAATGATTTGGTGTATGTATATATTGCAGAACGATTACCACAGTAAGTTTAGTTAACATCCATCACCACATAAGTTATAGAATCTTTTCCTGTGATGAGCATTTTTGAGATTTTCTTGTGAGGAGAATTTTTGAGATCTACTCTTTTAGCAGCTTTCAAACTACAATACAGTATTGTTAACTATAGTCACCATGCTGAACACTTATCCCTAGAACTTATTTATCTTAGAACTGAAGTTTGTATGGTTTCACTCCCCACTCCACCCTACCCCCTGCCTCTGGCAACCACCAATCTGTTCTCTGTATCTATGAGTTTGGGTTTGGGTTATTGTTCTTGTTTGGGTTTGGTTTTTGTTTCTACATATAAGTGATATGATATAGTATGTGTCTTATTCAACCTTCTCTGACTTATTTCACTTAGCATAACTATACCCTCAAGATCCATCCATGTTGTCATGAATGGCAGTATTTCCTTCTTTTTTATGGTGAACAATATTCCAGTGTGTGTGTGTGTGTGTGTGTGTGCGCGCGCGCGTGCGCGCGCACGCGCGCATGTGCGCATGCACGCGCATGTATCTTTATCCATTTGTCTGTTGATGGGCACTTAGGTTGTTTCCATATCTTGGCTCTTATATCTGCAGTGAACATGGGAATACAGACATCTTTCTGAGATAGTGACTTCATTTCCTTTGGATAAATACCTAGAAGTGGAATTGCTGGATTATATGGTAGTTCTATTTTGAATTTTTTAAGAAAACTTCATACTGTTTTCCTTAGTGGCTGCACCAATTTACATGCTCAACAGCAGTGCACAAGGGTCCCCTTTCCTCCACATACTTGCCAGCACTTGGTATCTGTTGTCTTTGATAAAAGCCATCCTAACATATGTGAGGTGACAGCTCTTTGTGGTTTTGATTTGCATTTCCCTGATAATTAGTGATGTTGAGCCCCTTTTCATGTACCTGCTGGCAATTTGTATGTCTTCTTTGGAAAAACATTTATCAGATCCTCTGCCCATTTTTTAATGGAACCGTTTGGTTTTTTGCTATTGAGTTGTATGAGTTCTTACATATTTTAGGTATTAACCCCTTATCAGACAGATGATTTGCAAATATATTCTCCCATTCTATAGTATGCCTTTTCATTTTGTTGATGGTTTCCTTTGCTGTATGGAAGCTTTTTAATTTGGTGTAGTCCCACCTATTTATTTTTGCTTTTCTTGCCTATACTTTTGATGTCAAATCAAAAAACTAATTTCCAAGACTGATGTCAAGGAGCTTATCCCTTGTGTTTTCTTCTAGGAGTTTTGTAATTTCGGGTCTTATGTTCAAGTCTTTAACCCATTTCGAGTTTATTTTTGTATGTGGTGTAAGATAGTGGTCCAGTTTCATTCTTTTGCATGTGGCTGTCCAGTTTTCCCAACACCATTTATTGAAGAGACTATTCTTTCCCCATTTTGTATTCTTGGCTTTCTTGTTGTTAACTAATTGACCATATGCACGGGTTTATTTCTCATCTCTCTATTCTGTTCCATTGATCTACGTGCCTGTTTTTATGCCAATATCATACTCTTTTGATCACTCTAGCTTTGTAATATAGTTTGAAATCAGGCAATGTGATGCCTCCAAATTTTTTTCTTTCTCAAGATTGCTTTGGCTATTCAGGGTCTAGATACCATTTTTTATTAGTTTTTACTTTTTATAGTGAAAATAAATTCAATTTATTTTTTCTATTTCATTTAACAACTTTTTTTCTGTTAAGGATAATCTGCAATTTGAAAATAAAGCAAGATTATGGCATGTATCTTCTCAAAGTCATACTAGAAGAAGTTCTGCCAAGTATTATATAACTTTCCAGGGCAATGATTCTCACACTTATTGGTCTTAGAAACCCCATACATTATAAAAATTATTGAGGACCTCAAAGAACTTTTGTTTAGATGGGTAATATCAATCAATATTTAATGTATTAGAGGGGCACCTGGGTGGCTCAGTTGGCTAAGCATCTGCCTTTGGCTTGGGTCATGATCCCAGGGTCCTGGGATTGAGCCCCACATTGGGCTCCCTGCTTAGCGGGGAGGCTGCTTCTCCCTCTGCCCCCCTCTTATGTTCTCACTCTCTATCACAAATAAAATAAATCTTTAAAAAATATTTAATGTATTAGAAATTATGATAAAAATTTAAAAATATTTATTAGCTCATTTAAAAATAATAGTAACTCATATACGAACATAAATAATATATATTTTATTTTGAATTTTTATTTATTTATTTTAAAGATTTTATTTATTTATTTGACAGAGAGAGAGATAGCGAGAGAGGGAGCACAAGCAGGGGGGAGTGGGAGAGGGAGAAGCAGGCTTCCCTTGGAGCAGGGAGCCCAATGCGGGGCTTGATCCCGGGATACCGGGATCATGACCTGAGCTGAAGGCAGACGCTTTAACGACTGAGCTACCCAGACGCCCCTAAATAATATAGATTTTAAAGATAACTAGGGCGCCTGGGTGGCTCAGTCGTTAAAGCGTCTGCCTTCAGCTCAGGTCATGATCCCAGAGTCCCGGGATCAAGCCCCGCATCGGGCTCCCTGCCCAGTGGGGAGCCTGCTTCTCCCTCTGCCTCTGCTGCTCCCCCTGCTTGTGCTCCGTCTCTGTCAAATAAATAAATTTTAAAAAATAAATAACTAACTATATTTCCCAAAGATAAATTAGTGAGTAGAATGGCATTGTTTTAAAGTTTTGGAAATCTCTTTAATCTCTGGCTTAATAGAAGACACATGGATTCTGCTTCTTTTGTCAATCTGTTGCAATATCACATGTAGGCTCTGGAAAACTCCACCATACACTCATGAAAGGATGAAAATGAAAAAAGTAAATATATTTATTTTAGTATTATCATAAAAGTAATTTGACTTTGCACACACACACACCCCTTTTTTTTTTTAGAGTTTATTTATTTGACAATGAGAGTTAGTGAGAGCAGGAACACAAGCAGGGGGAGTGGGAGAGGGAGAAGCAGGCTTCCCGCTGAGCAGGGAGCCCCGCATTGGGATCATGACCTGAGCCGAAGGCAGATGCTTAACCAATTGAGCCACCCAGGCGCCCCGACCTTGCACACCTCCTAAAAAGGGTTTTAGCTGCCTGTCCCGCCCACCCCACCCCCAAGAGTCTCCAGACAGCACTTTGAGAGCCCTTGCCCTAGGGGACTGTACAATCAACTAGGACCCAGACTCTGAAGTTAAATGTCAAATGGATGGATAATTTTCTTTTATTTATTTATTTATTTTATTTACATATGATGTATTATTTGTTTCAGGGGTACAGGTCTGTGATTCATCAGTCTTCCACAATTCACAGTGCTCACCATAGCACATACCCTCCCCAATGTCTATCACCCAGCCACCCCATCCCTCCCACCCCCCTCCACTCCAGCAACCCTCAGTTTGTTGCCTGAGGGATGGGTAATTTTCAAATGATATTTTTTTCTGTATAATGTAAATGGTTTCTGTCCAGTAGGAAAGATAAACTCCAAAGGTTACAATTTTCATTTTAAGCAGTTTTTTAGGTAATGTAGCAAATATATGCTGGCATTCTCTTTTTTCCCCAGTGATTATTTATATCCAGGCTCTCAAATTCTCCTTTGAACCAGTTTTTCCACCCTGTTGGTCCCTTTCATTAATAAATAAACCTTTAACCTAGATTCACCTTTGGTACTTTCTCACTTTGTATTAATCCGAGAGTCATGTTTCTAAGTATTTGAATACCTTCATATTTATTTTTATCTTGAAAAATTTCAAACCTTTAGAAAAGCTGCAAAACTACAGTAAACACCCTTATGCCACTTTCTAGATTCAGTCATTAAATTTTTACCACATTTGCTTTAACTTTCTCTCTCTCCATCCATCCTTGTAAGGATAAATTTTTAAAATGAATTTCCACAGTTGCCAAGAAGGAAAGGAAAGAAACCTTTTCCTACTCCCCTTCTTAAATAATGTCTGTGAGAAAACTTAGTAATTGTGAATCCTTTCTCTAACTTTAAAAAAAAATAAACATTTTACTTTACATGCTAAGTATGAGGGTGTTCTACTACACATCTAAATATAATGACCCCACTCAGAAAACTTAGAATTTAGGGGCACCTGGCTGGCTTAGTCAGTGGAGCATGCAACTCTTGATTTTGGGGTCATGAGTTTGAGCCCCATGTTGGGTGGAGATTACTTTAAAAAATAGAAAAAAATTATACAGTAAGCTCTCCTGGTTTCTAATATATGGTCCATATTCAAATTTCCCCAGTAGTCCTAATAATGTCCTTTATGGTTTTCTTTTTTCTTTTTTCTTCAAGATTCAATCAAGGATTACACAATCCTTCCTTAGGAATTTGGACCTTCTGTTGGCTAGATGAAAGTTTACATTTTAAACCTTTCTTCCCTCAGAGTTTCTGCTTCTTTTCTGTATGTAAGAAGTAAACAGGTAGAGGGATTGAGATTCCCTCTCCATCTTCCTCTGCCCCACCCCCCCACACGCACACCTTCTCTCTCTCTAAAAGTAAATACTTTTTAAAAAAAGAAGAAGGGGTTCCTGGGTGGCTCAGTCAGTTAAGCATCTGCCTTCGGCTCAGGTCATGATCTGAAAGCTGTGTCAGGCTCCCTGCTCAGTGGGGAATCTGCTTCTCCCTCTCCTTCTGCTCTTCCACTTCCCCCTTGACTCGTGCTCTCTCTCTCTCTCTCTTGCTGTCTCTCAAATAAATAAATTAAATTAAAAAGAAGAAGAAGAAGAAGGCAAGGGAAGAAATTTTACTCCCGGCACCAGTAAGGGGACTTCACATACATTATTTCAATTTATACTCATAGTATTATTCCATAAATGATATCATCCTCCTTTTGATAAGAGAAAAAAACTGACTGTAGCAGACACTGTTGTCATCTTTCACAAACCAGATTATGTTCATTATGCAGACAAATCCTTCAGAGGAGTCTCAGTGCCCTCTTAGACTAGGGGATAAATTTTAACTGGCTTGAGCAATCACGGGGTTGTCATTGTGCTTGCCAAGATGAGCAAGTCTGAACAGGAACATGAAATGAAATTTTAGGCAATGGAGACTGGGGGGTGGGGTGGTGCTTTCAGGAAGGTTATCTTCACTCTTAAAAAGAGTCAAGAAGAGACCTATCATTTTCTACCGCTGGACGCTCTCATTCATATGTGACCATGAAACTGTGGCAGCCATCTTGGAATCACGTAGGAAGTCAGCCTAACGCAGCACACCAGTATGTTGAGAATGGCACAGTGGAAAGATGGAAAGAACTGGTTGCTTTTCTTTTCTTTTTTTTAGATTTATTTATTTATTTTAGAGAGAGAGAGCAGGAGCTGACAGCAGGGAGGCAGAGGGAGAGAATCTCCAGCATGGATTCCCAACGCAGGGCTCAACTCCACAACCCTGAAAGCATGACCTGAGCCAAAATCAAGAGTTGGCCACTTAACTGACTGGGCCACTCGGGTGCCTCAAAAACAGTGCTGACATCACTGAGCAGCTGTTCTAATTCTAGACTTATTTTTAGTTAAGATATTAAATGTAACTGTTTAAGTCATTTTTATTTTGGATTTTCTATTACTTGCAACCAAAAGCATCCTGATTCACTGAGGTTTAGTAAAATTATTTACAAGTATAAAGATTTGAATCTAGTATATCATGCTACTATCTACCTGTTTACTTTTTTTTTTTTAAAGATTTTATTTATTTGACAGAGAGAGACACAGCGAGAGAGGGAACACAAGCAAAGAGAGTGGGAGAGGGAGAAGCAGGCTTCCCGCGGAGCAGGGAGCCTGATGCGGGGCTCCATCCCAGGACCCCAGGATCATGACCCAAGCTGAAGGCAGATGCTTAACGACTGAGCCACCCAGGCTGTCCCATGCCAGGACCATGAGACCATGACCTGAGCCGAAGGCAGATGCTTAACTGACTGAGCCACCCAGGAACCCCTTCTTCTTTTTTTAAAAAGTATTTACTTTTAGAGAGAGAGAAGGTGTGCATGTGGGGGGGTGGGGCAGAGGAAGATGGAGAGGGAATCTCAAGCAGACTCCATGCTGAGCGTGGAGCCTGACATAGGCTCAATCCCACAACCCTGAGATCATGACCCTGAGATCATGACCTAAGCCGAAATCAAAAGTCAGATGCTCAACCAACTGAGTCACCCAGGTACCCCTTCCCTTGCTTTCTTCTTGTGGTTTACTACTGTTGTTCAACCAAAAGATGGCAGCAAAGGGAAAAATCTTTGATATTTTCTGCTCTTCTCACCTAGTCCACCACTTTATCTATGTTAGAATTTATGACTCTTTATGTACTCTGAATTTTAATATTACTAGCAGAATAATTTTTAATAGATCATAGCTTGTATTATTAATGTTATAATAGCTGTTCTTGAAATCCCCCATAGTTTCCACTCGTTATCAGTCACTTCAGAAGAAGAGAACATATTAGAATTACCATTCTTAGCTGACAGAGCAATTAAATAGACTGAGAAGCATGCTGTTCAAACCATTTGACTCTCCAATTATTTTTATTTGAGGGACAAATCATTTCATAATTTTACAATGCCTATATCAAATATATTAATTAACCACGATTGATTAATATTCACATCTCCCAGTGGAATTTGAACTTCAGCAAATATTCATTAAGCACCTGTTATATGCTAAGTTCTGTGCTGTGCTGCCTTAGAGAGTCTATCGGGTTGGAAAAAGACATGAATAGAAATTCCAAGAAATAAGGTAAGTGCTAAGGTAAAGGTATGTACATGGTGCCATAGGAGCAATGAGAAGGGTCCTATACCCCACCTAGGAGACTGGGGAGATTTTTCTAGGGTAGATGAGGCCTGAGCTACAGTACGATGAATGAGCTGGGTTTAGAGTTGGCTGAGCAAAGAAACTTGGGAAGACATTCCAAGATGGGAACAATCATAAACCATAGCATGAATCCCAAACTTACAGTAGAATGTTGGGAGAATGGGGATCTGAGAGAAGGGTTTTGCTAGCAATTGAGTATTACCTGAGAGTAGAGTAAGGTTTATTACAGGGAGAAGAAGGAGATGAAACTGGGGACCTAGGGAGCCCAGTTCTTTGAAGACTTTTCAGACCAACTGAGAATGAATTTTAATGAATGAACAGTGGGACCTCACCCACTGTCTAAAGAGTTTTAGACAAAGAAGTAATATGGTAAAAATTTTCTGTTTAGGTAGACCAATATGTCTATTTATTGCATTTAGTTTTAGTTTCTTAAGAATGTTTTGAGGGGTGCCTGGGTGGCTCAGGTGGCTAAGGTCCGACTCTTGATTTCAGCTCAGGTCATGTTCTCAGGGTCATGAGACTTAGCCCTAAGTCAGACTCCATGCTGAGTGTGGAGCCTGCTTAAGATTCTCTTTCTCCCTCTCCCTCTACCCCTCCTCCCCTACAAAATGCTATTGACTTGATTACAAAGCCAGGTTAATTGTCACATAGAAAGTCCCAAATTCTGGTTTTGACTGAATATTCTTCTTACTGTTACTTAACTTATGTCCTATGTCCTCCATGTTTCCTGTAGACTTCAGGCTTGATTAGATTCAGGTCTGAGGTTTTTTGTTTGTTTTTTAAAGACTTTTTCATAGGTGGCACTGTGTACTTCATATTGCATCATATGCAAAAGCATGTAGTATCTTGTTGTCTTACCTTTAGTGGGTGCTAAGACTGATCAGTGAGTCCAACCTGCTCCCTTTATTGGACAGTTTCTCAGGAGTTGCAAAATGTTGATTTTCTAATTCAAATATAGAACTCTTATCTGCTAGAGCTATTTAATTTCCAGGAAATTCTGTTCATACTAGAAAGGCAAAATAAATTCTCATTTCCTTCCCTTTAGTTATCAATTTTTAGAGTAATTAGTTAGTGCCCAGCAACCTTTAATTTGTATCCATACATTCTTGTATTTTCTTTACTCTTGTTTGTTTTGTTTTTTTTAAAGATGTCTTTTTTTAAAAAATTCATTTTAATCATTCTTTTGATGATCAAATCATCTCATCTTGACCAATGGGAGCCTCTTCCAGCTGGCTCATGTTTTTTTGTTTTTTGATGTGTTCCCATTATTTCGTTTTGATAACATCTTTGCTTTCTGGTACAAGAAGCTGTTCCAAGCTCATCTTGTATATTTTCTGCCCCACACATGGATTAGGCTTGGTGTCTTGGAATGAGAAATGGTATTTAATTTTAGCTATTCTAATGGGTGTGTAGTGGTATTTCATTATGGTTTTAACTTGCATTTCACTGATAACTAATGATTGTGAGCATGTTTTTGTGTGCTGATTGACCATATATCTTTGGTGAAAGTGTCTGTTCAAATCTTTCACCCATTAAAAAAAGTTGGGTTTTTTTTATTACTAAGTTGTAAAAGTTTCTTTTTTATATATATTCTGAATTCAAGTCTTTTGACAGGTATATTTATTGTGAATATTTCTCCCAGTTTGTGGCTTGCCATTTAATTTAATTCCCCTATTGTGTTTTTCAAAGAGCAGAAGTTTTATGTTTTCAGGAAGTCCAGATTATCAATTATTTCTTTTAAGGCTTCTGCTTTTATATGTCTGAAAGTATCTTTCACCATCCCAAAGTTGTAAAGATTTTTTCCCCCTATGTTGTCTAAAAATTTTATGGTTTTAGCTATTATCTTTAGGTCTATGATCCATTTTGAGTTAATTTTTTGTGTATGGTGTGAGGTAAGAATTGAGTTTCATTTTTTTTCCTATTTTCACACCATTTGTTTAAAAGACAGTTTTTTTTCTTCATTGAATTACCTTGGCATCATTTTTGAAAATCAGTTGACCACATATGCACGGGTCTATCTGTGGACTCTATTCTGTTGCATTGATCTCTATTATGCTCACTTTGTGGGAAATTTTGAAAGGAAGTAGTGTAAGTCTTTGATCTTTGTTGTTCTTTTTCAAGATTGTTAGGTTCTTTGAATTTCCATATTGGTTTTAGCTTGTCAATATCTACAAAAGAGACTCCTGAAATTCTTATTGGAATTGCATTGGATCTGTAGACCAACTTGGGGAGCGTTGACATTTTAACAATATTGATTGTTCCATCAATAAGCATGGTGTACCTTTCCATTTATTTAGATCTTCTTTAATTTCTCTCAACAAAGTTTTGTGGTTTCAGTGTACGGGTCTCATACATATTTTGTTAAAATATTCAGTTTTGGATATTACTGTAAATGGTATTTTAAATTTCAGTTTCCAGTTGTTTATTAGTAATATATAGAAATTAAATTGAATTTTGTATAATAGCCTTATATCCTGTGACTTTGCCAAATTCACTTATTAGCTTTAGTTACTTTCTTGTAGATGAGGAATGAATGATATTTGAAGACCACGATCTAGGTTTTTTAGTAGTGTTCACTGCTGCTGGGTTGTCATTGTTTCTAGAGCTTTTCATTGGATAGCACCAGGAAGATTATTTTTAAGATTTTATTTATTTGAGAGAGAGAGAAAGAGAAAGAGAGAGTGTACGCGCGCCCACACGCGCGTGAGCATGAGAAGCAGGCTCCTGGATGAGCAGGGAGCCCAACAAGGGGCTGCGTCCCAAGACCCGGGGGTCATGACCTGAGCCAAAGGCAGCTGCTTAACCGAATGAGCCACCCAGGCACCTCCGATTACTGGATTTTTACTTAAAACCTTTGGTTCAATTTACTTGAATGTCTTTTCTCATGTTGAGAACCCTGGTTCTTAACATTATCAGCATAATTGCTTGCTTTAGCCAACAATATAAATATGTTTGTATCAAAATATCAATCTTAATACTATTACTAATAAGAACATAGAATGAAGTTCAAGATTTTTTTTTCCCGCAGTTCTTTTTATCCTTAGAGTATCCCCCTGAGGATATTCAGTCAAGATCCTATATAACATATTAGATTAATTTGCTTTCATTTATTTGAAATTTCTAGATGTTGATTTTAATTTAATTTATTATTATACAAACATTTTTATTATTCAAGGTTAAGACTAAATAACTGCATTCAGACAGGTCTCATTTCCGTCACTGTCCCATCCATCCTATTCCCTCATGGGTAGTAATTTACATCAGAATTTCATTGGTTCATCCTGCAAATAGAAGCAAAAATAGCAAATTTTTTTGTTTATTTACATTTGTATCTTTGAGATAGACTACTAGAAATGGGAATATACATTTATAACTTTGTTAACTTGATAAATTTGCCCTTATAAAGACTGAACTATTTTGCATTCCCATCAGAAATGTACGAGAGCCTAGTTTTCCCAAAATCTCACTGAGTATATTGTCAAATTTTGAAGTTTTGCCAATAGGTGAGAAAAGTTATTTCAATAAGGATTTTAATTTATATTTTATAACATATTTTTAATGATTATTTTTTTCTGGAATATTGCTAATGCTACAGATTTTGCCTTTTAACAGGTATTGCTGATCCTTGGAAATGGAAATGATTTTATTATATGAATTTGACATTGGTTATCTTCTCTGTTGAATTCTTGATCAATAATCAATGACATCTGAATTACATATTAATTTATGTAAATTCAGAGACCGGCTGTCTATGTCATGTATTAACTAAACCCTTATTTCCTTTCCTCCTTTTTTTGCCTTATGATCTATGACTATTTGACCAATAATTAACGCTTTCCTCGTTAGCTGACTAGGCAGTCAGTAAAACATAATGGAAACTTAACTAAATCAGTCGGTGTCACTACTTGCTGGTCATTCAGCATTACAGTTAGTTACATAGTAAATTTCTCCCTGGATTGTTGATTTTAATAACCCATGTTAAATCTCTACCACCTTGGAAAACTGAGCATTGTCTGAAAGTCACATGTGTGCTGATAACATATGCTTTAACAGATACCTGGTAAGTGGAATGAGAAAGTGGTGTGTTTTGTGTGAGTTTGCATTTCTCAACTGTTTTTCATGCGTCTGTTCATACTTGTAATTGAAATTATCAGGTTAGTAAGGCAAACAATCACTGTTAGGAAAGCGTTTTCAGGCACGTGGTAGGTAACTTGGACAAAGAACAAAGCCCCGATCACAACTGTTGGAAATGTTGACATCTGCATGACGGTTTTCTCATTAATGACATTTATCACCAGCTCTCTTGTTTCTGATGTATATTAATGATCCATTAACCAGAGAATCCCCACTGTTTGCCAGAGGAATATCAGACTCTGAAAACCTACCCGGTAAAATGCAAAGGTTGGGGACAGGTGGTATGTGTAGGGTGCTCCCACTGGCTTTCCCTATGCTAGAGTAAGGGTAGCTCTAGTTGCAGCCCTCGCTTTTGTGAAATGGCAAGAGCTGAGAGGCAGGGGCGCCGGTTTCCTGAAGCTGTCATGGTCTGAGGGTTAGCTGTTCTATCTCTTTAGAAGTCTCCTGGAAGAGTCTCCTCGTTGAAAACTTTTCCTTTAGACTATCAGGGCTTGAAGACAGAGATCATATCTTGCATACCTTTAATCTCTTCGTGGGACTCATATTTCTTCCCAGATCAAGGGATGCTGAAGCCTTGGAATTTCTGTGCCCTTGACCAGTAGTTATTTCCCCCCAGCCCACAGTTGTTTGGGGAGAACCAGTGTGTTCCATGTGGGCAGGAATTACATCTGTTTTTGCCTATTATTGTATCTCCAGCACTTAGAACAACAATGTTTGCACATAACCGATGCTCAATTTGTCGAAGGAACTCTTTCCTTCCTTCAACAGCTGAGTGTCACAGCCTTGCTGTAGGTTTGCAGTCTCCAAGTCAATGAAAAGTCAATCTGACTGGCTCAGGACCCCCAACGTCTCACATGGGTAGGACCCCCAACGTCTCACATGGGTAGGATCTGGAGTTGATCTGCTTAACTGAGCCCAGAGTAAAGTTCAGAGGTAGGGCTTTCCCTCTTTTCCCTCTGTCACTACACATTTTATGTGTCTGATTTGACTGAGTGGGATTCTTCTTAAATGCGTAGTGGATTTGAGTCCTACCATTAACCAGTCCATTTGGCGATGGACCAGATCCCCTGCAGAGCTCTAGCTTGCTTTCTCTTTTCTTCCTAGGGAGTTCACTTCAGTGCCCAGAAGCCCTAGCTTTGTCCTGTGTCCTGGCTATCTCTGAACCCACAATGGCGCTATGATTTTAAAAGCAAGTTAAAATCCAGTACCCATTGACTCTTATACTGAGGTCCCTGTCTATCAGAATGGATTCCCTAATACTGATTCCATCCTGGATCAGACACGAATCAATGCCCTCCCAACCAACACACACACATATGCACACACTTTTAGACTTGCATTCTAAAATACTGTCTCCACTTTGGGGATTGGTTCTATTACAAATATGCTATATTAGTCACAGCTCATTCATTCCTGGGGCTTACATCATCTCTCTGCCAGTTCACTGTTGGATTCCCAGCAGATCTGAAGGCCAAGGCTATATAAGGTTATAAGAAAAGCTCCTTTCTTTGGTAGTGCACAAGGTGGATAAGTAGCAAAAAGATAGCCTTACTTTATTGCTTCAGTTCACCTTTATCTGTCCACTTTTTTGAAACAGGAGTGTCTTGCTTTCCCTTTCTAAGCCCCACAACTTATGTATTATTAAAAATAAAAATGGGGCGCCTGGGTGGCTCAGTTGGTTAAGCGACTGCCTTCGGCTCAGGTCATGATCCTGGAGTCCCTGGATCGGGTCCCGCATCGGGCTCCCTGCTCTGCGGGGAGTCTGCTTCTCCCTCTGACCCTCCTTCCTCTCATGCTCTCTGTCTCTCATTCTCTCTCTCTCAAATAAATAAATAAAATCTTTAAAAAAAAAAAATAAATAAAAATAAAAATAAAAAATAAAAATGAAAGTGTTCCTATGATTTCGTTCCATTGGCTAGTAATTTATTTAAAGGGGATCCATGAGCCAATTCTGGCAAATGAGATGGCAGTGGAACTGACCTGTGAGGGGTTTCTTTCCTGAAAAACAAGACAAAGGCACCAAAGGAAAAAGCTCGTGTCCCCTACCCCTTTTTATTGGCTTGAACTGGGGGAATTTCCGGAGCAGCAGAAGCAGCCCTCCTGCAAGCTTGAGATGACCAGTGCGAGGACAAGAGCCAACACTCTAAGCTCAGCAGAGCAGCAGGAGAGCTGAGTCCCTTTTGCATCATTTTGCAGCCGAACGGATGCTAGCAACAACCTACCTCTGGGCTTGTTGTGTGGGAAAATTGATCTATTACTTGTTTAAGCCTGAAGTTGGGTTTTCTTTTACTTGCAAAAGCGTGAATTCTAACTTGGAGTTAGTTTTCTCTTTTTAGAACTTCAGCCTGGTCTTATTTCTAGGTATTATCTCATCTGACACTTACTAGGACCTCACATTTGCACATTCCTGGCCCATCCCTCTCTTGGAATTTTATTTTTCTTTGTGTCCCAATTGTATACTTTTCCCTGTCCACCACTGGATGTCCCCCTACACTTTTCTCTAAAGGCTAAATAAGACTATTCTACTTCAGGGGTGCCCGGGTGGCTCAGTCAGTTAGGCGTCTTGCCTGTGGCACAGGCCATAATCCCAGCATCCTGGGATCGAGTCCTGCATTAGGCTCCCTGCTGAGCAGAGAGCCTACTTCTCCCTCTGCCTGCCGCTCCCCCTGCTTGTGCTCTCTCTCTCTGTGTCAAATAAAATCTTAAAAAAAAAAGACTATTCTACTCCCACATAAATATTCTATTTTTTAAATGTAGGAAACAATGATGTATGGAGGACTTACTATGTGGCAGGCAGCAGACTTACCAGTTCCCTCACTGATTCTTCGGAGAGCTGCAAACCAAAGTGATGGTTGCAAACAGGGTAAAGCTCTCTAGCTCTTTAAGCAGAAAGGGATTGGTTTCCCGGTACAGGATAGCTTACAGAATTTCCAAGAGTGCCAGGGACCAGGCTTAAGTGCGGCACAGCTTATTTAAAGAAACACTCAACCACACCATGGACCATCAGCACCCCCCCCCCCCCCCCCCTGCTACTTGCACATGAGAGCCTGGGCGCCTGGGACACCAGAGCGTGGTCAGTGGAACTTCTCACCCAGCAACCCTGGAGGAATCATGTGCCGGCCCCACCAGCGCCCGTGGGTCTCAGGGCAGCTGCCTCCTCACGGGACTTTTTTTTACCTCCCAAGTCTCCCAAGCTTGCTTGGCCAAACCTGGCCATATATGTAACTGTGGCTACAAGGGAGTCTAACAAACTGAGTTCTTAGTTTTCCAGCATCTCGAGTGTGGGATGGCAAGCTAGAAGGGGTTGCAACTGGCACTGAATGAGCCACTGGGAGGATCTGACACTGGCTTACTGAAAGAAAGATCTTTCTTTACAGGGGAGCTATTTCACTGGTTAATTGCCACAAGGCAGGGCGAACAGATGCATTGCAATTCAGTGGCATCTCTAGAAGAGGAGTAGTATTGGAATGATTGAGGTGGAATTTCAGGAATGAGGGCCATGGCGAAATGAAGCTTGCCTCTGAGGGCGGAGGAGGAAATATAGCTTCTTGCCATTGGTTAAGGAGTTATTCCTGAAATTTCTTTTAGGTAGCTCCATAGAGAAACATTAAAATATTCACATACTTCTTTAAATAAGATGATGAGTGCTTTAAATAAATTAAATCCTTAAGATTTTTTGTTTTAACCAGTTTTAAATTTACTTCTGGAGGTAAGTGGCCAGATAAAACCTTCCCTCTGCTCCTATGTGAGTGTATGGGAAAGCCAACCTGTGGGACGTCCCTTCTCTGTTGTTGTGATCTTATATGAAATGTTGAATAAAAGTCCTTCTAGCTGGTTATGGAAAGTCTTAATGAACTGAAAGGGTGGAGGACTGCTTTATAACTGCTCCCATACTGCTCACCTTAGTAATGGACACATTTTAACATCTTAAAAATAAGAAAGTTTCTTCATTGGGGCACCTGGGTGGCTCAGTCGTTGGGTGTCTGCCTTGGGCTCAGGTCATGATCCCAGGGTCCTGGGATCGAGTCCCACATTGGGCTCCCTGCTCAGCGGGAAGCCTGCTTCTCCCTCTCCCATTCCCTCTTCTTGTGTTCCCTCTCTCACTGTGTCTTTCTCTGTCAAATAAATAAAATCTTAAAAAAAAAAAGAGAGAAAGTTTCTTAATTGATTATTCAGTGCTAAGCTGTTAGGGTTTTTTTCCTTTCAAGGGCCATGTTCATTAATTTAGTACCACCAGCTAGCTGACAGTTTGTCCTACAGGCTGTCAAGGGCATTGACAAGTGACAAGGATATTGCCTTTCCTGAAGGATTCCGGGGGGGGGGGGATTTTCACCCCCACTCACAGGGTACTGACAGCAGAGAATGTCAGTCCACTGGCCAGGAGTCTTCAAGTGGCAGATAGAACATTTCCTGCTGCTGCCAGAAACCCAATACCATAGAGTGAAGCTCTTCTTTGCTTTCAGCACCCCCCGCTCCCATTCATTTTCAGAGCCTGTTTTTCCTTTGACAGCACCTCTCAGAACTGTGACAAGTGTACAAATGAACTATCTATGCCTACTCTGCCATACAGCAACATGTCTACTGTCTTAAATCCTCAAACACAGCAGCTTCTAGTTCATTTTCTTGATGTATTCATTCTGGTAGCTGTACTGGGGGTTATCAAATCAAATTTTCATTAGTGAATATCTCAAGAGATAAAGTGTGTCTCTCTGCAGGATTGCATAGCTTTCATAAGTTTACTATGAAGTTACTTTAAAATGAATCATGCTTTTGTCATTAACATCATCTCACAAATGAGGAATTTCATGCTTATTAAAAAAAAACAGTCTCAATATGTAAGTAAAGACACTGGACAGAATGTAGCAAATTAAGAAAAAAAAACTTAAAGGAAAAAAGGACATCATTAATAACTTTAGCACATTTCAGCACAGATATCAGATTCAGTATTTGTTGGACAAAAAAATCATATTATTTGAACATTAATCCTCCTGGGTTATTAGGCCTACTAAATAGGTAAACCTAGTAAATAGTACACCCTTTTAAAATGTCAAGTCTATGGCTTTTAGCCATTTGTTGCAAAAGTGTTTTGCTGTTTGCTCATCAGTTTAGTTTATTTTGCTAAAGACTTCTGTTTGACAGTAGGTCTCACTTCGTTCAGAATATCTAATAGACAATATCTAATAGGCTCAACTGGTGTTTCAGTTTTATCCTATTGTTCATGAGCCCAGGACTGAATCTTTATCTCCAGAACCAGGCCTGCTGCCTGAGCCATAATGTATTATTGTCACTACCTGAATGAATTAACCTTATGCCCACATGAGGTGAAAATAACCACTGCCCTAATTTTTTTTTTAATTTCTATAAGTTTAAAAAAAATAAATTTCTGTAAGTTTGTCAACATAGGAGGTTTTAAGTAAATGAAATAATATGTAGTAATTAACAGTAAGAAATGAGGTGAAAGTAAGGAAAAAGAAGAAAACAGATCATTAAGAAGAAAGAAATGCATAGAAGTTTGAATCACAAGAATGTTTGATTAAACAGTTACTAGTTGAGGACTGGTTAACTTAGAACAGGGGTTAGCAAACTGAATTGTTGGCCAAATCTGGCCCAATGCCTGTTTCTATACAGCTCATGAATCAAGAGTGGTTTTTATTATATTGTAATGGAAAAAAAAATAAAAGAAGTCCATTTTGTAACATGTGAAAATGATAAGAAATTCCAATTTCAGTGTCCATGAATAAAGTTTTATTGGAACACAGCTGCTCTCTTTAAGTATTGTTTGTGGCTGCTTTCCCACTATTATGGCCAAGTTGAGTAATTACGACAGAGATCATGTAGTCTGCAAAATATTTAATATCTGGCCTTTTACAGCAAAATGTTGTTCACCCCTGGACTAGATTTCTAAGTTTAATTTTTTTTTTAAGATTTTATTTATTTATTTGACAGAGAGAGACACAGCGAGAGAGGGAACGCAAGCAGGGGGAGTGGGAGAGGGAGAAGCAGGCTTCCTGCTGAGCAGGGAGCCCGATGCGGGGCTCGATCCCAGGACCCTGGGATCATGACCTAAGCCGAAGGCAGATGCCTAACGACTGAGCCACCCAGGTGCCCCCCTAAGTTTAATTTTTTTTAAGATTTTTTAAAATTTTATTTCGAGAGAGAGAGAGAGAGCACAGAGGGAGAGGGAAAAGCAGACTCCCTGCTGAGCAGGGAGCCCGATGTGGGGCTTGATCGCAGGACCCTGTGATCATGACCTGAGCTGAAGGCAGACACTTAACCAACTGAGCCACCCAGGAGCCCCGATTTCTAAGTTTAATATTTGATACTTCGCTCTTCCTCACTTCTCCTGTCTGACACCCTTCCTTTTTTATGCATATTTTGGGGAGCTTCAATCTGAGCTCAGAGGTAGCTTTGGGTTAAAGTGAGGGTCTTAGTCTATACCTAAGTCTGAAGTAGAAGAGGCCCAGAAAGAGCAGAGAACTTAACAGAAGACAAACCTGGGTTTGGATTCTGGCTCTACTAGTTTTATATGTTCTCTTGATGGAGCATCAGTCTTGTCATCTGTACAATAGGGCTAATTCAGACATGTGTAGGGTGTAGTTAAAAAAAATTGAATATGCAGAGTGCCTGATCTATACTTTCCTTTCCAGTTTCCTAAGGAACAATGCTCTATGCTTGAGGTTGTTTGCTTAAATTCAGAGATGGTTTGGGGAGAAGGAACTCCTTGTGTAGAGTAGTTTCTTCCTCTGGGTCCTCTTCTGATGGCGTGATTTAAAGCAACTTCCCCTAGCTTAAGTGGGCTTTCTCTTGAGACTGCATTAGAGCCCCTTTCCCCTGAGGTCTGAGGAGGCCTGCCTTGCACAAGTAATACTGTGGCGGATGTGAAGAATCTGGGCTTATATGTGACTTTTTATTGTTTTATTGATGTTTATCAACTTTATTTTCATTTCCACTTAGCTCTCTTTTCCTCTAAACAATGTATGTCTGGATTTATACTTACAATGAATCACATTATCCCATACTATTTCTTTCCTTGTGATGACTCCTAAAACTTTATGACCTTGACCAATTTCTCTATTTTTTTTTTGCCAAAATGCTCTTAAATATTTTGATCAGATGCTCTTAAAGATATACTGCAAACACCGGTGTTTTTAAATGTCACTTTTTTTCCTCTACAAAATGTAGGTACTCATTAAAGTTCTCACTCTTAAAATGCTTCCATGATTATTGTTATATCTCAACTTTGTTTTTGGTCTCAATAGAAGCCACAGTGATGACTCAGTTCATTCCATGAACCTTCAGTCTATTTTGCTAAAAGAGACAACAGCCGAGCCATATTTATGTCATAATCTAATGAAACAACAGTGTATATAGTAACGTTATAAATCTTTCCTTTTTTGAGAAGGAAATTCACTTAAAATAAAATTTCCTTTTTTATTTATCTAAAACAGGCACCATATGATTTTTATACGTGTGTGTGTGTGTATTTTTCTACTTGATCTCTACGAGTACGTATTAAGTTTTGGAAAAGTTTAGAGTTTTTGCTAAATAGATTCAGTCCTGTTTTCAAATCTAGGCTTTGACAAGACAAGCCTTGTTTTTTCATCATCTGTAAAGTGGGGGTAACTTTAATGTCACATTCTTAATCCTGGGTTTATATTTGCATAAAAGAGGAGCTAATTGCTGAAAAGAAGGAACTCTTCAAGTTTGGAAGGAGCTTGTTCCCTCGCAAGCCACAGAAAATAGATCTGCTCCCCAGCAATACCCTGGAGTGGGAGGGGTGTTGATGAGGCTGGTCAGAGGTAGCTGGCTACTGTGGCTTGAGTGCCATGGTGTGGGACTATGGGTAGGTCCCAGACTTATAGGTCTGTCCTAGACATCTGTTATCCTCTGTTCCACAGGTGTGATGGGTGGGGACAGACTGAGCTGAGCCAGGGAGAGCTGCTGATTCTTGCCTTTTGTCTGACTGGGCCGAGGACACAAAAGGATGATGATCTTATGTAGAACTCCATGTAAGCTGATGGATTTTTTCCTTAACACTAGTGGCATCAAGATAAAGCCACTTGCTTCATTCCTTACTGATATCTATGTGGATTGGTATGTTGCCTGACCCATGAGTGACAGCCACTGGGCCTTGTTTCTTAATTGGGTGAAGCTGAATTATCAAAGGTCTCAAGTGTGGAGATTTTGGTCTCTCTCTCTCCCTCTCTCCTTTTCTAGCCCAATGAAGGCAGCCACTAGCCCTACATATCTGCTCCACTGTCCCAAACTTGCCGGTAGTTGGGCTATTCTAAGGGTTAGACAGGAGGGTTGGAGAGTTAACACGATTGTTTTATTTTCCACACAAAGCTTCATCTTCTAAACTATACTTTATCAGTACCAAATGTAATAATTGAGTTTCCACCTACCTTATTCCTATGTAGTATTTCTCAGTTGGTTCAGAAGCCAGGTAGGAAGAGAGGTAGTATTTATGGGTTGCTCTCAAAGACTGGGTCAAGAATGACCCCCCAGGATAGTCAATCTCCCCAAAATACCATGACCTTTGCACAAAGGAGGGGGAGTGAAATGAGTATTGGTCATAGTTGTTAAATGACATATAACAGTTTGGACTTACATGATTTTTAAGTTTTGGTTTTTTTTTAAGATGTTTATTTATTTGAGAGAGACTGTGCATATGGGAGCATGCTCCAGCAGGGGGGAGGCAGAGGGAGAAGCAGGCTCCCCACTGAACAGGGAGCCAAGTGTGGAGCTTGATCCCAGGATCCTGGGATCATGACCTGAGCCGAAGGCAGATGCTTAACAGACTGAACCACCGAGGCATCCCTTAAGTTATTTTTTGATAGATATTGTAACTGCCCTTGGGGTGGATCAGGGATAGCTAATCCCCATCCCTCACTACCAGGTTATAATGAAAGCAAACTTCAGGCAAAATCAGGCCACCCACACAGATATTTATCGAGCATGCACTGAGCAGCAAGCAGGCACCCAGCAGTTCACATAATCTGTTCTGCATGGTTAGATGAAGTCCCAGTGTGTTTCCTTAGGTGCTGGAGCACATCTCGTGTAAAAGGTTCATTCTGAGCCACAGGTTATCAGTGTGCTGGAAGCAGGATGTGGTTAATTTCATCACTAAATCCTATGAATCAGTGGCTGGACATAGGACATTTAGAGGTCAGGATCTGGGTGCCAACCCTTAGGGAGCAGGCTCCAGAACATCCCAGATTCTTATACTCTGTTCCTGTCAAGAGTGGCTAAAACACTTTAGCTAATCCACATAGCTTCATCACCACTGGTTTTACCAACGAAAACTCTTTTCTAACATAATGATGCTGATTAACAAAGTCTCCTTACTTATTCAAGATAAGCACTTGTAGGGTGGGCTTGCTTTCTTTCTCTTTTTTTCTTTCTTTCTTTCAAGATTTATTTATTAATTTGAGAGAGAGAGAGTGCGCACGTGAACAGAGGAGGGGCAGAGAGAGAGGGAGAGAGGGAATCCTCAGGCAGACTCCCTGCTGAGTGCAGAGCCTGATGCGGGGCTCTATCCCAGGACCCTGAGATCATGACCTGAGCTGAAACCAATTGTCAGCTGCTTAACGGACTTAGCCACCCAGGTGCCCCGAGGCCTGCTGATTAGCATGCTGGCCAGCCCCCGAGGGGATGAGGGAGTTCCCAAGAAAAGCATCTGACCTGCCTACCGCACATGTACTACGGAGTGTTACAGCCTCTGCAAAGGGCTTCTTCAGTATATTTGTAGTCTCATTTATAGAGGTGAAAGAGTTCAGGACATGGCACCCCAAAATGTGCCCCTTTGGTATATTGATTATTTTGAGCTGAAGACACTTGAAAATCAGCAAATGCTGGAAGAAGCTTTTCTTGAACTCCTCTTATCTGCCTAAAGACAGACCCTTCCCAAAGAATAGGAATGCAGTTGTTAGAGATGCCCCCTCCTGGAGTTTCATCAACCAGGGAAGATTGAGTCTTATCACAGGAAGGAGACTAGAGGTCAACACCACATCCAGACGAACTTTGTCACAAACTCCTATCTCCCATCTGTTCTCCTAAGGCCCATTCATTTTTTTAAAAAAAATCAGAGTCTCTCCTAAGTGGCCTATATTCTCTCCTTCCCTTGCACTATTGAGACTGTAAAGCTCTCAGATTTCACAGCTTTTTTGGCTATTCACTTTTCCCCCCAGGTACATAATATTAAAAATTAAAAAATTTGTATACCTTTTCTCCTGTTAATCTAGACCCAGATATCATACCTCGAAGGGTAGGGGGAAAGCCCTTCTCCCCCTACAAAGGCTTATAGCCTTTTATATGCCCATATATAGAGGAGACACACAATAGTAAGTTTCCTATTTCCATACATAGTTGAACTCTCTAATGAGAAAGTATGAAATTTGTGAACAATTTTTTCCACTTATTATTCGATCAATTATATTATTCTTTTGCCTTCCCTTTCTATGTTTGAACATGTTCCTTATTATATGCTCTAAATTGAATAATTTAGGATTTACTTAATTCCTCCCTCTGTGCCCCCCACTTCTGTAATTTTGTAATTTTTCCTCAGGCCAAATGGTGGTCAATTTCCCACTGGAGGCTTGGGATATCATTATTATCATAACTATCATCCCAAAGGTTCCCCTAACCCAAATTACTCTGTGTTCCATGTCTTTCTAAGGTTTTGAACAGGTTTTGAAGGTGGTAACCTGTGTCCCCCAAAATGAGTAATCTCTAGGAGCCCAAGTCATGAACTGGTGAGCTCAATGAAGATACAACGGGATCTCAAAAGTGTTCTCAAAAGTGTTCCATTAAGTTTTGGTTGTATTTATAGTGTTTATTTTTCAGTATCCACCCTGAAGAGCCAAGTATGATATAGCCTCATTTATGAAGTAAACAGCTATAGACATGGTTTGGTGGATTAATAATGTAGCCCTCACTCAACAGCCTTTGTTATAGGCTGTGGATATATTCAGAAAGATTGCTCAGGGAGCATTCTCTTTAGGGTAAAAGGACATAGTGTGGCCTGATCCTCCTGATGACTTGAATTTCTTCTGCCTACTTCCTCCATTAGGACTACTTCTTAGCCCATACCCTTGGTCTTATAGACGAATACGCCTTAGAGTGCTCCTCTACCTCCGTCTATTCCCAGCCACGTTTGAAGGGTGCAAGAAGGATATTACAATGGACAGTGCTTTCCATGGAGTAAGCTGGATCCTGAAAGCATCAGACCTGCTTGCCTTAGCCACATGTGCAATGGAGCCAACCTTACATGTTTATCTCATCAGGATTTGATCTGTTACATTCAGGTAAAAAAAAATCAAAAGTACTTAGGGTTTCTTTATTTTTATCTTGAGGATGAGTAATAGAATTTCTGGTCCCGAAATGAAAAAAATGGTTTTTAAAAATTAGTTGGATGTGTTGTGATATGAATCATGTCCTCCATCCCCACCCCTGTTCCTGTCCACATCCCTCAACATGTCCTCCATGCTGGTCCTGCATGTGAGCTTCGATATACGCCATCACAGTCTGCAAAGCGTGCCCCTCACGCTCCGGAGGTCTGTTGCGTGTAGCAGTTGCCTCACTGATCCATCTCAATTTTCGGTTGTGTGAACTGCTTCAGGAGTGATGTTTGGAAACATGAGCAAAAAGCATCAATGATGTTGTAACCAAACTAAGTTGAGTTCGCTCCTTGATGAGTCACAGCTAAAGACTATCCCAGGTGGACTCGTCACACAAAGGAAACTTTATTTGCAGGAAATGTGGAGATCATGGGGAATAACTTCCAAAGCTGTGACTCCCTGAACAGTGGTGATTAGGTTCTTTTTATTTAGAGTTAGGATGAATATTCAGAAAGGGGAACTTTCTTTACATCGCATGTAAAGGCGGGCATAAGGTTATGCAGGCACTTGGAAAACATGCCTATGCATGCATCCTATGTCGTGTTCATGAAGCTCCCCCTACTCCTAATGAAACAGAAGTAACTGTCAGAGCAGGGGCAGGGGCTATGGGCATGCTCCTGGAGCTGCTATAAGTTACATGGGGGTCTTGGGTACGCTATCTCGGGGAAGGAGTGCAGGTCCTTGCTTACTTTTGAAACCGCACTGGGAGTTTTAATATTTATTTATTGTCCTGATCCTGTTAGGCTATTTCCTGGCCTGGTAGAGACTGTTAGTGTTTGCATTCCCTTTGTTCCCTGAAAATTCTTAGCTACTGAGGTTTTTGCATTTCTTTGTAATTCCAACACCTCTTAGGAAGTTCTGCAAGAAGTGTGCTTGGGCAAGCAGGGAACAGATCATGGAAAATAGCTGGGGGCCTACAATAACTTCTCTTTTGTCACAGGAGTTATGTCTTGTCCTTCTTTTCTGGGAACCCCTAACCCTTTCTGCTTACAATGTTTTACTTGACTCATTCTGCATTGCTTAAGGCTTGAAACAAAGTTTTAAGTTTTTTGGACAATCCTGGTTTCTAGTCCAAGGAGAGGAGAAACTGACTTAGGAGAAAATCTTGTATTTACAGTTGATGAACGTCATTTGCCAGTTGTGAGACCTTGGACAAGATATATAATCTTTCTGTGCCTTGGTTTCCTTATCTGTCAAATAAGAATATAATCTCCTGGAGTTGTTATGTCAATTCATTGTAAAACGCTTAGAACAGGGCCTGGCATAGAGTAGCATTCAGGACATGTTATCTTTAAAGAAAGACTTTAGAGAACAGGACAATGGATTAGGATGAAATCAACCTTCATGTCTGTTTACCAAATTGAACATCAAAAGCTTGCAGCTGGGTTTTCCTTAATCACCCCGAGAATGCATTTGCACATGAGATAAATGGGTGATGAGGTTTGTATAGCTCTGCCTAGAATGGGGCCATGGGCTGGATATATAGCAACTTTGAATCTCTCAGTATCATGAAAAGAGGTTGGTATATCCAGGAAACTTATTAAGAGAAACCAGAAGAGAGATTAGAGAATTATTATGGCATGTGCTTTGTACTTGTTAAAATGTTTTTAAGAGAACAGAAAAAGCTAAAATTGTCAAAAAATTGATGCTAAGAAGTTGAGCTGCTCGTGTAACACAATGCCAAGCCATCGAACTTCCCTCTACTAGCAATGAGAGGAAGCTTTTCTAAAAAGAAATGATTTTGGTAGATATAAGATTTGTTTGACTTGGTTCACTAAAAATTATTTGTGCAAGCTAGGTATGTAGTCATGGCATCAACTGGGTTTCCATGGTTACAAAAATAATCGCTCTTCTACAAATAGTCTTTGCAACAGACAAGTGTTTGATTATGGTCTTAAAATTACTTTGGGATTCAAGGAATTTTTTTTTTCAACTGAAAGAACAAAACCTTAATTTTTTTTGTTTTGTTTTTTAAAGAGTTTTATTTATTTTTTGACAGAGAGAGAGACAACACAAGCAGGGAGAGTGGGAGAGGAAGAAACAGGCTTCCCGCCGAGCAGGGAGCCGGACGTGGGGCTTGATCCCAGGACCTGGGATCATGACCTGAGCTGAAGGCAGACGCTCAATGACTGAGCCACCCAGGTGCCCGAAAACCTTAATGTTTTAAAAACTTATTTTTCTGGATTTGGGCATGTTTTAAAAGAACAAGAGGTGAGAGTTAGATTACGGAAATGATCTATTAACTGTGTTTCGAGTGTTTTGCTTTTAAAACTATGTGTCCATCCTCAGTTCACTCTGCAGGACCAGCATGCTGACCTGAGCATCCTTTATGTGTTCCTGGTCACCCCTTGTCTATTCCCTGTGACTGTTCCTCAAGCCTCTCTACGACACTGTCTCCCTTCTCTCAGCAAATGATGGGAGACAGAGAAAATAGGGTCCCTTATCTTATTTAAATAGATAAAAGGAAAAACACAAAGACTTAATAGAAAAATTGCAAAAGATGGGAAGAGGGAAGAAATGTAAATGATTAATAGAATAAATGCAGTAGTTTTGGTCAGAAGGTTCAATCTCGTTGGTTATCAACAAAATGTAGATTGAAATGACAAGATAATACTCCACTTCTGCCTGTCAAGTCAGCAAGGATTTTTAAAGAACTTAGCACAGATAAAGGCATGATAAAACAAGAGCTTCTTCCATGCCAGTTGATGGGAAAATTAGTACACAGCCTTCAAAACATGTATGGTCTTTGCAGTCATTCCAACTGGGGTAAGTCCTACACAAGATAAAACTCTAACCATAGAAACATTACAATGATTTCTTTTTAATTATTTTAAAACTTCTTTTAAAAGCACTTAACTGTGAGCTAAGCACAAATCAGAGGCCTTCACATGTATTGTTAGTTAATCCTCATCAAAACTCTATGAGGCAGATGCCATTATTCCCTTTTATACAAAGGAAGAAACCAAGGTATGGAGGAAGTAAGTAACTTACTTGCCCAAGGACATGCAGAGAAGTGGCTCCAACCCCAGAACCTGGCTCTGAACCATTATGCTCTATTGCCTAGTTCTAGAAAAGACAAAGGCAGCAGGCAAGGCTCTATGAAACACAAGATAATTTCAAGAATTCTGTAGAAGAAGGAAAAAACAATGATGGGGACATAAAACAGGAATTAGGCTAAAAATACATATTATTCTACCTATTTCCTTGATAAAAGATCACAAATTTGCCTAGAAGCTTCCTAGCAGCCTGTGGATAAAGGGAAATCTGATCAGTTATACAATTCACAGTACTTATGTTATTAAAGCAGACCAATTACTCTGGAGAAGGCCAACTATTCTTCGTAGTAAGATCAGACACAGATTTATTCCACAGAATACAGAAGATTCTCATAAAAAGATATTAGGTGAGGTCATGGCTAATGACCTCAACAGCATCCTTGTGTAGACAAGATGACCACTTCTGCTGGGTTGAGTATTCCAACTTTTCCCATAGGGCCTCATGACCCAGCATCAAAACATGGTAGTGGGCAAGGAGGATGTGGGCCAGGCATGTCATTCTGTACTGGTCTAGAGATTATAGAGTACCTGTGAGTGAGTGAGCTGATATCCTTTAGATAATCCTCCTTTTGATAAATGTTGTGGGGCATGAGATTGAGATTGTGCTTTTCAACAAATCCTTAGAATTCAGCTTTTGTATTTTGTCAGTTTCATGTGCACTAAGGACTGTTGGATTGGATGGAAGTAGGAATGATTAAAAAAAATGAAATTAACATGAAATAGTTAATTATGCAGCTATAAAAGATGATGCTTAGGAAATATTTTGATAATATGAAAAATGTCTCAGACTACAATATTAAATAAAGCAGGATATGAAACTATATATAGCATATGATCTTATGCTATATATAGTTTTTCCTGAGTTTTATGAGTTGCTCTAGTATGATATGAACCTGCAGTTTTTCTTTTTCTTTTTTTTTTTAAATCTTTTTTTTTTTTTTTTAAAGTTTTTTTTTTATTTATCTGAGACAGAGAGAATGAGAGAGACAGAGAGCACATGAGAGGGGGGAGGGCCAGAGGGAGAAGCAGGCTCCCTGCCGAGCAGGGAGCCCGATGCGAGACTCGATCCAGGGACTCCAGGATCATGACCTGAGCCGAAGGCAGTCGCTTAATCAACTGAGCCACCCAGGCGCCCCTGCAGTTTTTCTTAATATAGAATCTTATTATTATTTTTTTTTCTGTTATTTACTGCAATAGAAGAATGGAAGGCACTTTTGGGATCCATTGGAATATCTTAGAAAGAGGAACAGTTTTCAATTACTAATTACTTGGGTTCTAGGTTTGATTTCACAATCCAACCAAGGGGAAAGAAGAAGAAAGCAGGTTTTGTTTTGATTTGGTTTGGGGAGCAAGAATATTTGAGGGGGGAGGTATAAAGACAATGTTGGGGTAACAGATTGGGGGGGAAGGATAACAATGAAGAGGATTTCCAGGGGCCTTCAGAAACCTAAAAGCTGATCACTGGAGTTGTCCATGAAGGGAGTCCAGGACTAGGAGATTTCTATGCCCAGGAGAGAGCTGAGCCCTTATACCCTATCAGATACACCTGCACTTGAATAGTAATATGCCCATCACCGGTGTCCCAGGGTCTACCGTTGTTTCTTCTCACAGATATGGGGAGGGACGTACTCCTTCCTAAACTTGCATTAAGCTGATAATTGACCCACCACAAGACTGTGGGATCCCTCATTCAGTGCCCTGTATGAGCATCTTTAGTAACCATGCTCTAGGATACCAGTGCAGGGCGTGTGGGGGACAGGCAGCTTCTGTATGTAGAGAAGACAGGTTGAACTAGACAAGTTTGAGATCATTTTAATAGTGTGCCCATGTGTGCATGCATGCACACACACACATATACTGGAGAAAACTCTACCTCTTTCAGGGATCCTACTCTACTTCCCCTACCTGCCTCTTAAATATGGGTGTTGCCCAGGATCCATTCTCAGTCCTTCTTTTCTTCATTCTGGTTATTTCCTGGGCTCTTTCAACTTCCACACAAAGTCTGATGCATGTACATTAAATATGAAACCTCCAGCATAAGTCTCCTTCAATTATGGCCTAATGAGATCCAAAACAGCTTCTGTACAGGAAACACATCTGGTTTTTCATCTATAAGCTTTTTATCTTTGTTTTTGTCATATTTCTTTAATCCCTAAATCCTTGATGAATATTGTACTATCGTAAACAGGAGGGTCCTGAGAAGGAGAAAGAAATTAGTACTTAGAATCCTCACAACCACTTGTGAAGTAGGTGTACAGTCATTCCTGTTTATAGATGAGGAAATTGAGGTTGGAGCAGGTAAGTAACTTGCATAAGATCAAACAGCTTGGAAGTAGGATGGCTAAGGTTTAAAGTTAGATTTATCTATTTCCCTAAGGAAAGGCTGATGGCTCTTGTTGGGGAATCAAACTTCTTGTCCCCAGGATATGGGACACTTTGCTAACCAGGAAATAACTAATTTTTCCTCCAGGACATGTTAGTGTATGAGGTGTTTTGTAAGTCACCACTGCCTTTTAACCTCAGTTTTATTTAAGAGTCCTGAGTAAATGCTAAATCCTGAGCTTCATCTACCTTCTGATATTACCTGGGACTGCAGCCTGTATGATA
This sequence comes from Neomonachus schauinslandi, assembly GCF_002201575.2. Lineage (NCBI taxonomy): Eukaryota > Metazoa > Chordata > Mammalia > Carnivora > Phocidae > Neomonachus > Neomonachus schauinslandi. Next base: position 75,104,516 of record NC_058407.1, on the reverse strand, counting down.
AAATCATAAAAATAAAATAAAATAAAATAAAAACCACTGAGTTGTATATTTTAAATGGGTGAATTCTAGGGTATGTGACCCATATCTCAACAAGGCTGTTAAAAAAAAAGATTGACTAGAATAGATGATTTCTAATGTTGCTCTTCTTAGGTGCTCCTTGCAGTCAGGAAGGAGGAATAAGAGCTAAGCTGATTTTCTCAAGCTCTTTATTTTTTTTCTAACTGAAAAAAAAAAAAGTCACTTTACATGGGTTGAGTTTGGAACATTAAAGCTGGATATCTTACCAATCCATCTGTTAAGATTTAAGGACCTAGGCACCTTCTATCCTGTTGCTCAGTCTATGTGATTTTCATTATCAAAGTGATTTCATGGCCAGGATGGCTCCTGGAGCTCAGTCATTCTGTTTGCATTCCAGCCAGCATGAAAACGAAAGGGGAGAAGGGCATACCTCCTCATGTTAAGGACAATTAGGGAGTTGTACACACCACTTCTTAAATCCAATTAGCCAGACGCTAGTTACTGGCAAGTAACTGAATGTATTAACTTAAATAAATAGCCAGATTTATTACATGACCATTCATACAGCAAAAAATTAGGTATGCAATTATTATAGAAGAAAATAGATGTTGAGAGACACCTAGCAGTTGGCCATGTTCCACAATTTAACCCACCAGCTGATATTGATATTCATCAATATCCTCAATTTCCTTGTCTCCTATTTCTCCTACACACTCACTGACAAAACCCTAAGTCTGGACTGATATATCTACCCACCATCTCCACTCTTACACCTGATCCTCTGGAAAAAGCCATACAACTATATGGGTTTATTGTTTCTATAAATCCATGGTATTTAACTATAGTTGAGCTCTTGACTCAGCTGGGTGACAAAAATTTATTCAAAACAATCTTTATGTTCTTTGATCCATAGCACCTTTTAAGACCTGGGTATGTATCTATCTCTATCTATCACTTTAGCTGTTAGCATATAGTTTTGCTCACTAAAGTGATCCTCAAAATAAACTTTATAAAAAAGAGGAATTGGTCTTCTGAAACAAATGACTTAGAACATTGCTTCAGATCAAGAAAATCAAGGCAGGTCAGTGGACGAATTCTAAAGAAATAATATATGGCAGTCAGAATTTTTTAGTCTTGTTTTATTTTTTTTTTTTTAAGATTTTATTTATTTATTTATTTGACAGAGAGAGACACAGCAAGAGAGGGAACACAAGCAGGGGGAGTGGGAGGGAGAAGCAGGCTTCCTGCTGAGCAGGGAGCCCGACGTGGGACTCGATGTGGGACTCAGTCTCAGGACCCAGGGATAATGACCTGAGCCAAAGGCAGACACTTAACTGACTGAGCCACCCAGGCGTCCCTTTAGTCTTCTTTTAAAGAAAGAATAAGTTTATTATTAGCTTGTGTACTACAATGTGCAAATTCTTGTGGTTGTTTTCAGCCAAAATACATGGAAGACAGATTTTTTTTTTTTTTTAGATTTTATTTATTTGACAGAGAGAGACACAGCGAGAGAGGGAACACAAGCAGGGGGAGCGGGAGAGGGAGAAGCAGGCTTCCCGCCGAGCAGGGAGCCCGATGCGGGCTCGATCCCAGGACACTGGGATCAGGACCTGAGCCGAAGGCAGACGCTTAACGACTGAGCCACCCAGGCACCCGGGAGACAGATTTAATGATGAAAAAATAATTAATGAGATGAGATTGCCCCTGAAATAGGCAAATGCTGATGGCAAAAACGGTAAAATCAAGAGTTTTGAAGAAAATATCATTTAGAAAGTAAAGCAAAACACAGTTGGAGAAATGTAATCCCAGTGAAAATTATATCAGTGTCTTTCTGGTGGGAAGATGACAAGGATGTAGGCTGTGGCTAAGAAACAACCCCAGAGAATTTGGTAGTCACTGATTTTGAAGATGTGAAACAGGAGAGAACAGCTATGTTCTGCCCCCATCCCCCCCTTACAAAATACTCCGGCTTTTATTCATTAGCATCTTGCATCTTAGAAGAGACAAAAGACAGATGAGGTAGCAGAGTTGGGAGTGCTCCCTGAATAAGCACCCCAAAGAGAGTAGCTGGGGCACAGGAAGCCATGTGAGCAGAGGGAGGGAGGCAGCACCTTCTGGGGGTGCACCTGGACCCAGGGCTGTGCTCCAGGATCCGAGCCAGAGGCAGCTGCTCAGGGGGCTGTGATCTGAGCAGCTTGGAGATCCAGTTCTGGCTCCAAAGGCATTGATGGGGGAAACCACACTCTTACCTTGAGGGTGAGAGGGTGCATTTGGAGGTCTCAGTGTGAAATGCTCTTGAAGGACAGATTTCCCACCAGCAGTTCATAGCTGAGATTCCAATCCAGATCCACCTTCTCATTGTATGTCATCCCCACCATTGTTTCTGGGGGCACAGAGTTGTCAGCTTAGGCTGTTTCCACATCTTAAACCTCTCTTCATGTTTCAATCTCCTATATTCTGTTTTTTACACTCTCTGTTCTGCACAAACTACTCTTTTTTTTTTTAAAGATTTTATTTATTTATTTGAGAGAGAGAACGAGAGAGAGTGAGAGAGCACGTGAGAGGGGGGAGGGCCAGAGGGAGAAGCAGACTCCCTGCCGAGCAGGGAGCCCGATGCGGGACTCGATCCAGGGACTCCAGGATCATGACCTGAGCCGAAGGCAGACGCTTGACCATCTGAGCCACTCAGGCGCCCTGCACAAACTACTCTTGTCAAGAGTACCCATTTGCAGGGTGTCTGGGTGGCTGAGTTGTTGGGCATCTGCCTTCGGCTCAGGTCATGATCCCAAGGTCCTGGGATCGAGCCCCGCATCAGGCTCCCTGCTCCAAGGGAAGCCTGCTTCTCCCTCTCCCACTCCCCCTGCTTATGTTCCCTCTCTCGCTGTCTCTCTCTGTCAAATAAATAAATAAAATCTTAAAAAAAAAAAAAAAAGAGTACCCATTTGCATGTTGCTAAATATGGTGACATTTCTTTGTCCTCATCTTACTTGACCTTGACCTCTCAATATCTTTGACTTGGTCCTTATTCCTTCACTCTTCAAATGCTCTTTTTTGTTCCCTTCAGATATTTCTCTCCTGATTTTCCTCCTAACCACACTGACTGGTCCTCCTTAGCTTTCTTTTTCTTTTTCATTTTTTTCAAGTTTTTTTAAAATTCCAGTTAATTAGCATACAGTGTAATACTAGTTTCAGATGTACAATATAGTGATTCAACACTTACATACAACACCCGGTGTTCATCACAAGTGCACTCCTTAATCCCCATCACCTATTTAACTCATTCCCCCACCCACCTCCCCTCTGGTAACCATCAGTTTGTTCTCTATCGTTACGTCTTAACTTTCTTTATTGGCTTTTCCTCTTCAACTCAACCTTTAATAGGGGTACCTCAGGGACCCCCTTCTCTTCTCTATTTGTACTCTTTTCCTAAATAATACCATCCATTTCCTTCACTTGAAATCCATATAATGCTGGAGTGCCTGGCTGGCTCAGGCAGAAGAGCATGTGACTCTTGATCTCCTGGTCATGAGTTCCAGCCCCCTATTGGGTGTAGAGTTTACTTTCAAAAACAAACCCACAAAATATCTAATGCTAATGGTTTCCAGAGGAGAACTGTTATACCTCCCAAGAAGTCTCTTCTTAATTCTGGTCTTATATCCAATTGTCTGCTTAACATTTCTAGTCAAATGTCTCCAAAGTGTCTTACACTTAATATGTCCAAAATAGAACTCATAATTTCCTGAAACTTCCTCAAAGCTTTTCCCATCCAACTAATGGCAAGCCATCTTCCCAGTTGCCCAAGTCAGAAAATTAGAGTTTGTGGGGCGCCTGGGTGGCTCAGTCATTAAGCGTCTGCCTTTGGTTCAGGCCATGATCCCAAGGTCCTGGGATCGAGCCCCGCATCGGGCTCCCTGCTCTGCAGGAAGCCTGCTTCTCCCTTTCCCACTCCTCCTGCTTGTGTTCCCTCTCTTGCTGTGTCTCTGTCAAATAAATAAATAAAATCTTTCAAAAAGAAAATTAGAATTTGTTAATGGTTGCTTTTTTTCTTTCTATCCCACATCCAATCCCCAAACAAGTCTTGAGACTTCTATCTCCCCTCCCCCTCCCCCAATATATTAGGAATCCATTCATTTCTTTTCCCTATTGCTACCACCTCAGTCCAGGCCACCATCTTCTTCTAGACAATCACAATAGCTTCCTGACTAGTGACCCCACTTCTTCTTCTTCTTTTTTTTTTTAAGATTTATTATTTATTTATTTGAGAGAGAGAGAGCATGTGTGAGTGAGGGAGGGCAGAGGGACAGAATCTTCAAGCAGACTCCCTGCTGAGTGTGGTGCCCAATGAGGGGCTCGATCTGTGCTTGATGCAGACTTGATGTGGGGCTCCATCCCATGACACATGAGATCATGACCTGAACCAAACCCAAGAGTCTTGATGTTCAACCAACTGAGCCATCCAGGCACCCCCTTTTCTCTTCCTTCCTTCCTTCCTCCCTCCCTCCCTCCCTCCTCTTTCTTTCTTTCCTTCTTTCTTTCTTTCTTTCTTTCTTTCTTTCTTTCTTTCTTTCTTTC
>NC_058407.1:75065142-75099916 GCF_002201575.2 Neomonachus schauinslandi | reverse complement strand
TTCTTTCTTTCTTTCTTTCTTTCTTTCTTTCTTTCTTTCTTTCTTTCTTTCTTTCTTTCTCTCTCTCTCTCTCTCTCTTTCTTTCATAAGCTCTACTTACAAAGTGGGGCTTGAACTCATGACCCTGAGATCAAGAGCTGCAGGATCTACTGAGCGAGCCAGGTACCCCTCCTACTTCTATCTTTTGATACCACCAAACTTTTTTTGTGTGTAGTCGTGATGTTCCTAAAATATAAATGAAATAATTTCATTTCCTGACTAAATAATCAAGTCTCCCACTGCACTGAGAGTAAACCCCAAATTCCTTTTTTTTTTTTTTTTTTTTTTTTTTTTTTTTAAGCTGTTGGGTAAAGGAATGTTTCTGAACAGGTTCGGAATCTCTATATAAATTCTAGGGCCATCAAAAAACCAGAGAAGGGGATATATTTTGGCAGAAAGAAGCATATTAAGAAATTCTGTTCAAATCTTAAAGAGCTGGATGCAAGGCCAGCCTTAGGCACAGATGTGAATTAGATAATGTTTGTCTGCAATGTTCCCAGCCTCCACTTCTTCAGCCATTCAGTTCCTTCCTTGGGGTATTTTCTTATCAGAATCAGGAAAAAAATATAAAGCAAATATAAATATAAATTTAAGTTTAATAACTTTTTGCATTTCAAAGTTATTTCTAATTATGAGATAATAAGCATCTTTCTTTATTACCAAAGGAGTTTCAGACATCATTTTGAGGGGAATTAGAAAGAAGAGCAGAGGATTTAAAAAGTCCTTTCTGGCAGCTTTAAAATCCCAGGTTACAACCTACCAGCTATTCTGACTTTAAGGCTAAACCAGTTAGGGTTATTTAAAATTTTTTCTAAAGCATGCTGAGAAACAAAATAGAAGTATTTTGTCTCCTCTTGTTCTTGTGTGGTGTGAAACTCATTTGCCTTGGAAAATTTTTACTCTGCAAATGTTTGCAATTTGAAATACCATATTCTTCTTTTTTTTCTTTTTTAAAAATTGGGATATAATTGACGTATAATATTATATTAATTTCAGGTGTTCAACATCCAAATTAGTCTAACCTGCAAGGCAGGCATGATCTGAGTGTCCCTTCTGTGTTGTCTTTCTAGTGCAGTCGTAGGTCACCTACCCTTGGCTTATAAGCCTCAGCTTCTGATTTTTATTCTTTGCACTCACCAAGCTCTTTTCTGCCTTAGGCCTTTACACATGCCCTTCCCTCTTCCTGGAAAGCTCTTCCTCCACATTTAGCATATCCAGTTCCTTCAGATACCTTAGATATTAAGGTAAATATCACTTCTGCAGAGAGATCTCCACTGATTATTCTGTTGTTTCTTTTTTCTATCTCAATCTTATTCTTTTTTTTTTTTTCCAAAAACTTAAAAACAAACACACATATGCTGCTTATTAGGTGTCAAATATTGTTCTATTCACAACAATCTTGTTAGTAATTATATTATTGTCCCCTCTTTAAGGATGAGGTGACTGAGGCACACATAGCTAGTAAGTGGCGAAGTTGGATTTGACCCAAGCAGATTAGCTTCTGCTCTTAACCATTATGCTGTATCCTGCTTATCAGTATTACAATTTGGAATATTTGTATTAATTTATCTTTTTTGTTGTCTTTTTTAAAGATTTTATTTATTTATTTATTTTAGAGAGTGAGGAAGCATGAGCAGAGGCTGGGGGTGGGGAAGAACAAAGGGGGGGGGCAGGGAGGAGGAAAGAATCTCAAGCAGACTCTGCGCTGGGTGCAGAGCCCACTGTGGGGCTGATATGACCCCAAGATCATGACCTGAGCTGAAACCAAGAGTTGGAGGCTTAACCGACTGAACCACTCATGCATCCCTGTTGTTGTCTGTTTTTGGTCTGTTTTGTCATGTATTTGTTTGCTTCTTCCCTCCCAGAACATAAGCTCCATGAAGTCAGGGACCACTGACCACTGACATCTTACTGGTCATTGATTTCACAATGCCTCCTATTGTTCCTAGGACATAAGGGGTACTTAATAAATATCTGTTTAAGGAATGAATGAATGAATGAGAGCAAGAGAAAGCAATATTCATGCAAAGTTGGCGAGAGGTTGGTTTGAGGTACTAAGTCACAAAATATAATTTTTCCTAAATATTTGTGTTTTAAAAAATATTTATTTAAGGGGCACCTGGGTGGCTCAGTCGTTAAGCATCTGCCTTCAGCTCAGGTCATGATCCCAGGGTCCTGGGATCGAGCCCCACATCGGGCTCCATGCTCCGCAGGAGGCCTGCTTCTCCCTCTCTCACTCCCACTGCTTGTGTTCCCTCTCTCACTGTGTATGTCTCTGTCAAATAAATAAAAAAAATCTTAAAAAAAAATATTTATTTAAGTAATCTCTACATCCAATATGGGGCTCGAACTTATGACCCCGAGATCAAGAGTTGCACGCTCTTCTGACTGAGCCAGCCAGGCACCCCTAATTTTCCCTAAATATTTGTAAGCAAGAAAGTTTCCTAAGAAATTGGAGGCTGCTAATTTAAAGAAATATGAGGGAACCCTACTTCCAGGAATGGTTTAAGAAATTCTTTTCTAGATACTTGTCAGTGATCTATAGCTATACCCATCTATATCTAGGTCTGTACCTATATATACATGGTATGTATGACATCTATATGAAGAGAAATCTAACTGTGCAGTCCTGCAAGAGTATGGTATACAAGCTGATTTTCTTCAAGTTAAATACCAACATATAAAGGATCAAAGTTGTAATAAGCAAAATCTTGTAATGTTAAGATAGTGTAATGTCTGAATGAAGTCAGACTGAGTACATTAACAAGAGTTGATCCATCAGAAAAATGGGGCAGGACAGAGTACAGGGAATGGGGGGGGGAATGGAAACTTTGAAGAAGGAAAGTCACAGAGGCAAACTCCATTCTTAGTTCTCTCCAAGGGAAAGGGAGTAACAGGCAATCTTCCCCAAGTGTTATGATTCCTTTGGAAGCGCTCTGCTTACACTTTGCAGAGTGAGGAAAGGCCAGGGGCATACTGGGAAGAAGGCAGTTTGGCTACCCACAATTACAGCTTTCATCTCTTCTCTCAGTGGTTCATGATCATTCATCACTGTGATAGAGGATGGGCACTCCAGGAGCACCCAGGAGGAGCTTCTCAATTGGAGTGTGACATCAAGGCAGTATACATGGAATGATGTGGTCATTATTACCCCTGCTTCTCTGCCAGGTTGGAATTCATGGTTTGTAGCGTGTTTCAAGTGTTTTCTTTCTTTCTCTCTTTCTTTCTTTCTTCTTTCTTTCTTTCTTTCTAGATCAGATAATCACAAGAGAATATTCTGTCGTTATTGTCAGCATCCAGAAGGAATATTTTTTTGTCTGTTTTCAGAGGCAGTGAAAAATCACATCCAGACTGCCTATTAGTCCAGGCTTTGTAAGAGCGTTGTTGTTTGTTTGCTCTTCTTCCCACACCATCAGCAACTATCTTTTTTTCTTTACCATCTACAAAACGAAGAGGAGCATCGAGTCCTGCTTTCTAAATCAGAAAATTCTGTGTGTGTTGAGCACCTCCTGGCCACTGAGAAACAGCTCTCTAAATAGTGGCACCCAATAGAAGAGAAGGAAGGAACTGGTAAGACCTTTGGTCTATTGATCCCAGAGCCTCCCTTCCATTTCCACAGAAATCACTCCTTTTCTGCTATTTCTCCCTTTCCTCTAGGTTCTCCATTCTCATCTCTTCTCCATTTTTGGTTTTTCACTCTGACTTTGTCTTCGGCTCCTTTTGTGACTCTTCATATTGATCAAAGTGGTCATTTTACGAGCATATAATATTTAGTTGCTGGGTGTGTATTATTAATGAGTGGTGAGGCCAATATAATGATCCAGTTTAGGGCTCTGGAGTTAGGATTAAATTTTGGCTTCACCACTTAAGAGTTGCCTAATTTGGGGGCGCCTGGGTGGCTCAGTTGGTTAAGCATCTGCCTTCGGCTCAGGTCGTGATCCTGGCTCCCCACGTAGGGCTCCCTGCTCAGCGGGGAGCCTGCTTCTCCCTCTGACCCTCTCCTCTCTCATGCTGTTTCTCTGTCTCTCTCAAATAAATAAATAAAGTCTTAAAAAAAAAAAAAAAGAGTTGCCTGATTTGGACAAATCCTTCAATTTCCTGTGCCTTTCTTTCACCACTTTTAAATTGGGGATAATGGTTCCCACCTCCCAAGAGTGGTCATTAGGACTAGAGAGAATGCACATACCATACTCAGAAGAATGGCTGGCACGTGGTCTCAAGAACTATTAGCTCTTACTCTTTTAAACATGTTTATTGTAGGGTATCGTTGATACCATATATAGGGAATTTCATGCAGTTTTCCTTTATTGAAGAATGTGTAGCGTAGAACTACTGAGGCAAGAAAGAGGAGTACCTAGAGGCTTATTGGGTGCATGCATTTTTCGGAGCAGATCCAATCTTGTGGCAAGCTGGGCACAGAACGCTGTGCGAGGTCAGGCAACTTCAGTGCAGACTGTCCTGAGGGGTAATAAGGTTATTTGGTGACAGTGTGAGGTAAACCAGGCCAAGCTGGCGAGGGGAAGGGAGGGGAGGCGGAAGGGGTGGGGGTCGGGGAGAGCGCTCGCCTTGGGGCGCGTCTGGCAGGCTTTGGAAGCACAGCGTTGGTTTGGGTGCAGGAGGCTGGGAAGGAGGCTGCGAGCCCAGGGGGCGAGAAGGATGCGCGGGCCCCGAGCGCGTTAGTTACTGTTTGCTTTTCTCTGGGAAAGGCGCCTTTTCCAGGCAGTTCCGGAGCTCTGGCTCCCTTCTCAGAGGCAGAGCAGGGGCGGCCCCGCCACTCCGGGGGGCCGCGACGTCCACGGGCCAAAGTCCTGGGAGGAACTCTCGCCCGGGGCGAGCCGGGCAGGGCGGAGGTTCCCCCCGCGCGCGTCCCGCCGCCTCCGCCTCGGCCTCCGGCCCGCACCTCCCCCCCTGCCCCCCCGGGTCAGCCCGCGGCGGCGGCCCCTCACGCCCCGCGGGAGGCGCCTCGGGATGTTTCCGTCGGTTCTTTCCCTCCCCCCGCGCTGACTCCATCCGCCTCCCCGCCCCCTGCTCGGAGCCGGGGCCAGGCGCGAAGGGAGGGAGCGGGCCCGAGACTGCATCATTCCGCACCGGCTGCAGCACAGCCAGAGGGAGCAGGTGGAGCGAGCGAGCGAGCGAGACGCGAGCCGGGGAGCGCCAGGCCCCGGGGAGACTGCAGTGACGCTGCCCGGGAGACATGGCGGCCGGGCGCCTCTGAATAAGCAGAATCCGGAGCCCCTCGTCGTCCCCGGCCGCCGCAGCCCAGGCCATGCCGCACGGCTGCTGACCCAGAGGACACATGCGGCAGCGGCTGCCGCCTCGCCCCTGATCCTCTCCCTGCGTTCTCCATGTTGCGTTTCTCCTCAGTTTCTCCGGCAGTGTAGCCGCTGCCGCCGGAGCAGCAGTCGGGGAATCGTTCTGCTCATTCATCCAGCCACACTTTTCTTTTCCATTTTTACCCTTCCCTCCCCACCTCCTTCCCCCTTCCCCCGCCTGCTTTGCATCCGTCTCCCCACCCCGACACCCCCCTCCTGCCTCCATCCACCGGGGCTATGGCCGCAGAAGAGGTATTGCAGACTGTGGACCATTATAAGACTGAGATAGAGAGGCTGACCAAGGAGCTCACAGAGACGACCCACGAGAAGATCCAGGCTGCCGAGTACGGGCTGGTGGTCCTGGAGGAGAAGCTGACCCTCAAACAGCAGTATGACGAGCTGGAGGCTGAGTACGACAGCCTCAAACAGGAGCTGGAGCAGCTGAAAGAGGTGAGTTGCCTGTCACCTCATCCCTCCTCGGCCCCCGTCCCCCCACCCCCGACGCCCACTCATCATTTGTAAAGAAGTCGGAAAGGATGCGATTGAAAGGAATGTTTCTTCGTCTTAGAGTCCTTTGTTGATAAGAGAAGATTGAAAGAGTCCATTGTTTTCCCCCCAAGAGAAAAATTGCCCAGGAAGTGAATGTATAAGCTGGAATTTGAGAGGCAGTGGCTGTTTAGGCTGTGGGGGAGGGAGATTCAGAAGTCTTTAAGTCTCAGCACTCTAAGGCGACATTCAGCTCGGTTGGAATGTGTAAATCCAACTTCTCAAAACTGCTGTTATTTCAAACCCAGGTTCCAGCGACAATCCCATAATCCACAAAGGCGATGAGTAGATTTGTGCTGAGGGACCCACAATTTCAGGATGTAGGATCTATGGTACCTCTCAGCCTTCTGAATGTAACCACTCCTTGGTGCGAGAGGGAACTGTTATTAGAACTCTCCGCCAATCCCATCTGACAGTCTGGGCAGTCTTCGTTCTCCTTGGCTTTAGTTATTCTTGTCATCGGGCTGCCTGAGAAAAACAACTCTGCTGGGTGATCCCACTGCCTCGATTTCACCTCTGAGTGAGGCAGAGCCATGCCCAAGTCATATAAGGTCACCCTGACCAGGGAAAATTTAACTCCCCTACACATAGTCTGAATGGTATGTATGAAGTACAAGGGTAGCCGTCCATATCAAATGAGGCTCTTCTGTTTGAAATGACTGTGTTTGTAAAACCAGAGTATCACAAATGGGCCATGTTATAACACTGGTCCTCTTTAGTCTTTCGGTATTTGGCTTCTCTTAAACACTGGCTAATGTTTGGAAGGAAATAATGGATATGCTTTGATTTCCTATCAAGCACTCATAAGAATATACATACTGTTGAAGGAACTCAGTTTATTTTACCTGATTCCTGAAGCACTATGGGTAACAAGTCACCGTTATAAATTTAAGTGTACACACTGCTTTTCTTTGTGGCAAGTCTTTATTTTTAGGTGCATATTGGCTTTTAAGTGTTGATTCTAAATTTGGTATATATTATCAAAAACGTTTTTCTTACTCAGTGTTTTGGAGGGTGTCTGTTTTATGTTGCTACAGTTAAAAAACATGGTTTATGACCTATCTAATCAATTTGTCTTCTAATCTAGTACACAATATGGTAAACACACTTTCAGGTATGTCTTATTTTTATTCTGATGCCTGACTGCTAACAAATAAACATATGGTAAAAACCCCAACTAAAAATCTGATTTTCATGTATCAGGCTGTAAATTCTGAGTTCATGTTTTTCTTACCATGTACATGTCTTTTCTTAACAACAGCTGGACTCACGGGTATTCTCCAACTTAGGTTAGGTCAGATATGTTTAAATTCAGTGATGTTAAACCTTGTGAAGTCAGGAAACAAGATAGTGATTGTAATTCTCAGGGATGTTTTGATGTTTAAACCTGTCAACACTGCTTTGCCAATGTGAGGAAGTGCAAGCTAGGCAGTGGTAAGCCATCACCTCCTCGATAAAGGAGGTAGACTTAATTTAATGAAATGGAGTATTACTGTTAACTGATCTTCCTGCTTGTTTTAAACAACCTTTCTAGGGGTATTTCTGTGTCATTTGCACTTACCCTGTATAGTAAACCATAATGCAATTGTCTTTTGCCTTTACCAGACCATGAGCTCTTAAGGAAAGGAATCTGTCTTAATTTACTTTGCATCCAAAGCCTTTAACACAAAGCCTATCACATTGTAAGTGTATAATAAATATTTTATTAAAGAATAAATTTATACTGGAAGAAGGGGCACATTTATCAAACATTCACTAGTCAATATTGGTTAGTGTCAGAGAAAGACTAAGAAAATTAGGAAGTATAGGAAGTGACTGGTATTGAAACACTACTTATATTACTGTCATCAACAATAATGGGAAAAATGAGAAAAAACGTTTTGTGAGAATAGTACAACTCGTAATTTCTTAATACAGAATAATGCAAATAGCAGTTATAAATTTTTTTCTTTAAAAATTTGAGGCATATTTTGTTCTATATAGCAGGAGGTTAATAAAAAATTTATCAGGATTATTTTTACCAAATGATACTCACTTACATATGTATTTTGAGTTGCACTTAGCATAAATTAATTCCGTTTTTTATTCTGAATGAACTGTCTTAAGCAATTACATAAAAATGTATTTAAGAGTAATAAAATAATCATTATATCTGATCGTTTGATAATGTGACCTGATATTTTTATTCTTTAAATGTATACTTTACTCGGGAGTATTATTTAAATGCGCTAAATCAGTCTCAATAATATTTCCTGTTTGAAAAGGAAATCCAGAATAATTGGGCAAACTGAGATATCCCAATGATGATATCATATAGAAGCCATTTTTGAAAGACATGTTTTATGAGTGCTCTGATTTTTAAAAGGGAAGTTTTGTTCATTTGCAGGTACATATAGTAAACAATGTTGCATTTTATCTACAAAGCCAAGTATAAAATCTTTGACTTATTTTTAGGCTCTTTCAACAAATATGATTCATTAAAAGTAATTGGTCCATCATCCTAATGTTCTCCTTTTAATTATCTTTGGGGAGCTGGACAAAGCAACATGTCTGGTAAAAGACTTGAGTGTGGTTTTATGATTTCACAAGTAATGCATGCTTTTCAGTGACCTGAGGGGCACCCATGCCCAGTTATATTCCGGTCCTGGCTGATTGTATGTTTGGGATGTGTGTAAATCAGCACTGTGAATGTCACTTAGGCCAAAGTAGTGTTTGAGGAAGAGTCATAGTTCCAAAATAATTTTAAAACTAAAAATATACATACATTAAAAAAAAACTCCTAGAATTTAAATTTGTTTGTGTTGTGTTTGTTTTATTTTTTACTTCAAAATTATTTGAAATTTAAAAAGTAGTAAAGTTGAAAAAGATCCCCATAGAAAGGAATGATTCAGCATTCTTGGTAGCATTGTAGAAAACATATCCATGTGACTTTAGAAAAGTTTTGCAGCTAGGTTACGGTAGACTATGTACTAAGAATCTTCAACTCATTTTTTTTTTTGCTTATATTCTTAACACTGACGCCAAGGGTAGACACCATTTGCTAAAGAAGCACTTTGTGGACAATGAACAGCTTATCTTCCTGGAGCCAATTTTCTGTTTTTTCAGGGCTATGGTTAAATCGTTCAAGGAATAAACATTGAACTTACACATTTTTTAGAGACTGTCACATTGGGGACCTGATGAAAGCCATTTAATTATTTGGATTCAACTTTAACCAGAAATTTTTTTCTTCATATGCTTGGAAAGATTGTTAGGTTTGTATATGCTAAATCATGAAATCATAGTGGGGGGAGGGAGCCCCCAGATTTCGTTTCCAATCTAGGAATAAACATAGAGAATGTTAATAATTTATTTACCTAGCTAGTATTTTCTCTCTCACTGTTTTGAAAGAGAAATGTTTATATTATCATATTTATTACCAAATTAATTAAAACATCTATAATATATCAACATATGCTTTTGGAAAGTATTGCAAAGTATTTACAAACAACCTCAACAAACAAACACAATCACTTTCAGTCATTCTTTTTTTTTTTTTTGACCCAGTTGCTCTAACCTGCACCATTCCTTCTTTTTATTTCAACTCAAAATTTCATCTCTGGAAAAGTTATTGCTCAGATATCATTTAACAGGATGTTATATCTTTCATCACATTCATTATGTTTGCATGAACATGTACAGTAACCATGGTTTGATGATTTTTTTTCAGATTTTCATGCTTATGAATATTCTGCTATATCATCCCCTTCAATACACTTATACCTGATGGATATTACATTCTAAATTTGAAAATATGATAACTATTGCATGTTGAAATATATAGTAAAGTCTTTCTCACACGTAGTGTTGTACCTGTAAATATGGCTTTGAAGGAGAGGAAGGCATGAAGAGATGCAGTCTTACTATTAAATAATTCATTATGCTAGAGAAGACATGTGAAGTCAAGCGGCAGGAGATGATATTGGGAAAGTGGCAGTAGCCGCATTTTGTCTTGGGGATAGGGGAACCATTAAAAGGAAACGAAAAGAAACACTTAGTAACACTGTGTTTGGTGCCTTACATCTTATTTAATCTTCAGAGTAATTCAGAAACTTACTGCTCATTTTTACAGATAAGAAAATAATAAAAATAATAAAGCACTTAATTCTGTACAAAGCTCCATTTAGGGCTAGGCATTTTGCATACCTTATCTCTCATTCTTATAAGAATCCTTTTATAAGGTAGATATTACTTGAATTATGCAGAAGAGGAAAATAGGTCTTAGGTTAAGGATTCTTCTCAAGGCTGCAAAACTAAGTGGTAGAACCTGGTTTAGGAAGAAGCCCATTTTCTAATCACTGCACCATACTACCTGAGAGGGTGAAACACTTCAGTCACAAGTATGGTTTAGAAAGTCCCAGTGTTGGTTATAGAGAGTGGATTGGAGCTGTGCAGGGGCAGTAGGGATGATGAGGAGGGGTCAAACCTATTAGCTGTTTAGAAGGTGTAGGGTGGAACATGATACTGGGTCTGGATGTGGAAAGTAAGGAAAAGAGTAGAGTTGAGAATTTTCTCGGATGTGTAGAAGGTGGCTCCATTCACGAAGGAAGGAAGGTGCTCTGGGGAAGAGCCCTTTTAGAGGGTCAGGTTGATGGCCAGGTTATATGAGTCATTTTAAGTCATGTTTTCTTTGAGGGGAGGCATAAGTTGAATGAGAAATTCAAATACTCAACCCTCAGTTTAATAAAACAAATGAATAATTTGTGCATTTTGTTGTAATTTTATTCAAACCTAATCTCCAGAACATAGAAGATATGAACAACTCAACAATATTTTCAGCAGTTAGTTTGATTGCATTTTGAATTAGGAGATGTGCAAATTAATAAACAATGGGCAAAGAAGCTGGGCTGGAAGGACCCAGAGGTCAGCGTAAGTGGAAAACTGGCCCTTCCTGACCTCCTAGGTTAGAGAGGCCTGGGAGAAAGAGCACACACCTCTTGCTGACAGATAACTTGAAATTGCATTAGTGCTTTTTATTTAAATTTTTTTCTTTCTTTTTTTGGTCATAATAGTTTGATTGCTTTTATAAAAATGATGATTCTATAATTATAATTTATGGCCACAATCCAAGTTAGATAAAATCATATGCAAATTAGTTGTTTCTCCTTTCTCTCCTGATTCTGTCTGTATTCTTATACTTTGGTATACTTCTATACGTGTTTTAAATGTCTTTAAACATATGAATCCATTGACGTGGTTTTTTGTTTTTCCTGTTCTTTTATTTTTATAAAAATGGGGTCATGTTATACATATTACTCTGCCACCTGGTGTTTTTCATTTAATACTATATCCTTTTAAAATGCAGGTATTTCTAGGGTGCCTGGGTGGCTCGGTTGGTTAAGCGTCAGACTCTTGGTTTCTGCTCAGGTAATGATCTCAGGATCCTGGGATGGAGCCCTGTGTCAGGCTCCACGCTCAGTGTGGAGTCTGCTTGTCCCTCTCCCTCCCCTTCTGCCCTTCTGCCCTCCCTCTCTAAAAATAAATAAATAAAATCTTAAAAAATTTTTTAAAAATGCAGATATTTCTAGAACAGGACTAACTTTTTTTTTTTTTTAAGATTTTATTTACTTATTTGAGAGAGAGAGAGAGTGCACGAGCAAGCGAGCGTGAGTGGGGTCCGGGGGGGGAGATGGGGGAAAGGGGCAGAGGGAGAAGCAGACTTCCCACTGAGCAGGGAGCCCCACACAGGGCTCAGTCCCAGGACCCTGAGATCATGACCTGAGCTGAAGGCAGATGCTTAACTCACTAAGCCACCCAGGTGCCCTGCAGGGCTTCTTTTTTAAGGCACTGGTATTTCAAGTGTGAAGAAAATGGGACTGAGTAGAGAAGAAAACCAGAGAATCTCAGGGAGTGTGGGTGACCCTGGGGGCTTGGAGGGAGCAGGTGGCCTTGTGTGATAATACCGAGGAAAAAATGGAAAGTTTTGTGGGTGAATTAGCAGCAATTTTGATTCTTGTCTTCTTGGCTGGTGATGGGGCTACATGTATCAGCATAATAAGTGGCTAGATTCCATGGCTGGTGAGAACTGGTCCAGCAGTGTGGCCACATCCTGTCCATACTGGGTCTTGGTGAGAAGCCAAGATGATTCAGGCAGTTGAGCCTCATTATTTTATTCCATCTTTGCCCTGCGGTAGTTGAGTTTTGATATAGCTCGTTAGGGTTTTATACAGAATCTCAGATTCAGCATGTTACGTAGGCAATGGGGATCAGTGGCTATAAGACAGGAAATTGTTTGGCAAAGTGTTCTTCCTTAAAACAATGAAAAGGAATATAAGAGTGGCAATTGATACCTTTTCTTCTAGGATTTAATTATTTGTCTATAAAATTAAGGGGTTGGGATAGATAATTTCTATGATTTTTTTTTAGCTCTAAATTTCTGTGATGCTCTGTTTTAGAGTTACCTACTCTACTTATTTTATCTACTTGTCCTTTACATTTCAAATTAATTCTATTTTTTTTTTTTTTACAAAATATAGAATAATCTTGTTCAATTACCATAATTTTTACTTAGGCTTCAGGGATGTGCGTCAACTGTTTTCTGTCTTTTCCCTCCTATCTATTTCTACTCTGGTCACTCACCTCCAGCCAGGATAATCCACCTGTTTTCACACTTGTATTCTGTCCCTTGATAGTTTGTTTGTTTATTTATTTATTTATAACAATTCATTGTTCTCTTTTCCTTTGAGCACCTGGCCCAAATTTATTTCCCTTCTGGATTCACTTTACTTCTTTAATCATACCTATATTGTTGTAGAACTGACTCATTGAGTTTGTTTCGTTGACATATTTGTACTTGGCTTCACAGAGCAGAACAAGGCCCACTGGGTCCATGGGAGCCAGATTTTGAGTCAAAATCAAGAACTAACAAGTATAGGTGTCCAATAATGGAACAAGGCAGATTTCTTTAGGAAGTAGTGAGTTCCCTGTCACCAAAAAAATTTAAGGAAAGGCTAGCCAACCACATGCTAGTAATACTGTCTGGAAGGTTCATACTTAGAAAGGAGTTTATATAGAATGATCTCTAGGGGCGCCTGGGTGGCTCAGTCGTTTAGCGTCTGCCTTTGGCTCAGGTCATGATCCCAGGGTCCTGGGATCGAGCCCCGCATCGGGCTCCCTGCTCGGCGGGAAGCCTGCTTCTCCCTCTCCCACTCCCCCTGCTTGTGTTCCCTCTCTAGCTGTCTCTCTCTCTCTGTCAAATAAGTAAATAAAATCTTAAAAAAAAAAAGAGAATGATCTCTAAAGTTTTCCCCACCACAACCTGAGTTTTTTGATTTTATCATTTCACGTGTTCCAAGTAATTTCATATTGTTTGTGTTTTTTTATACTCCCTTCCCCACCACTAGATCACAGTGTTTCCAATATGGTTACATTTTTCTGTTTTAATGTTTAGCATTTTGCAGTATTTATGACTTTTGAATATTTGGAATGTTTTTAAAGTATATCAAAAGTTTATCTTAATTTTGATTATGTTTTGCTTGATTTTCAGAAGAAAACTGTTGCATAATAAGGAATTTAAGATGACTACCTCTGTAAATTTGGGGAAGTTTCCATGAAACTTTGTACAGTTTGAAGCTATATGGTTAACACTGAGGGGGTCTATAGCCTCCAGAATATTTGTGTTCATACACACACACACACACATATACACAATGATATATTTTATCTTTTACACTTAATTCAATATTTTATAATTGGCACTGTCAACTATTTACATTATATAGCAATCTGAGTTTGGGTTTTGCTTTAGATTGCCCATGCCTCTTGTTCTGTTTCATTTATCCATTCAAATGTTTGTATTGAGTGGCTACTATGTTGGGCACTGTGCCACTTGCTGAAGATAGAGTGTTGAGCAAGACAGACAAGATGGAGCTGCCTGAATGGAGCTGATGTTTCAGACCTAGGAGATCATCAGCAAGCACACATGCACTTAGGATGTGAGGAATGCCGTGAGTGGAGAGGTGGAGACTGTTTGGGAAGAGTGTGATCAGGAAGCCCTCTCCGGAGGTGACATTTGAGCCCAGACCTGAATGATGAGTCTCATGGAGATTGGGGGAAGTGAATTTTGGGAAGAGGTACAAGTACAAAGATCTTGGAACTCTGTAGTTGTTAGGAGAAATGATGGGTCACCCTGCCCTGTAAATATAGCCATTCATATTTGAAAAATGACCATCTATAAAGTACTATATTACCTTTAGAGTTTTTGGATGAGATTTTGGGTCTCAGCATAGGAAGTGTTTAAAGCAAAGCTTAAATACCCACCCTGGGATCTTCTTTTAGAAGAGCTGAGTCAGAATCAGTGACTTTCTATACAGACTACTCATTAGGGTCACCTGAGTGATTTACAAAAACGCTGCTGCCTTGACCCCACTCCAGGATAGTTCAGAGTCATTGGGGGTGGAGCCGGGGCTTTATTATGTTAACCCTTCTTCCCTCATAGGTAGAGCTGGGGCTGAGAACCTCTCTTAGAAACTTCCAACTCTAGGAGTAAATGACTCCACAGGAATAGAAGTGTTTTTTGTTTTTCTTAAAAGATTTATTTGTTATTTATTTTTGGTGGGGAAGGGCAGAGGGAGAGGAGAGAGAGAGAATCCTAAGCAGACTACATGCCCAGCGTGGAGCCCAGTGCGGGGCCAATTTCATGATCCTAAGATCATGGCCTGAGCTGAAATCAAGAGTCGGATGCTTAACCGACTGAGCCCCTCAGGTGCCCCAGGAATAGAAGTGTTTTGGAGAGAAAAGCTGGGAAGTTATGAGCTAATATGGAAACCTTAACTGCACTGTCTTTTTACTTCTCCATTTTCTAGAAATTAAAATGCTGTAAAGCCTTTCAGAAAACCAACAAATATCATCAAAAACTTGACTGCATTAGACAGAGATGTATGTTAAATGAGACTGTGTTTATTTTTATATCCTCCAGGGTTGTTTAAAGTTTCTTTTGAAAGTTGTCTCCTGTGTTGAATCTATTTTGTGGCTTTACTCTGTTTGCAGTAGCTTATGCAAACTTTACAAGTTTATAAATAGGATATTAAAAAAGAATTGCTTTGATACATTGATCATTAACTTCTGGGGTTATTTTCAATTGCTCTTTGGTTATACATGCTTACTGTTTTCAAACAGTATTTTATGGAGAAAAAGCACTCTTCTAAAATGTAATATTTAACTGCTGTGTTTCTATCTTTAAATTTAGAATTGAAAATAAGAAACGTGTTTACATTTATGGGAAGTACACAATAACAGCAATTTCCTTAAGAATGTTTTGTTGCAGTTTGGCGTGGGTCTGTAATGGAAGGTTCAGAATGATGGGTCTTTGTTTTTCTCTTGCATACTGCAGACTAATGTGGATTCAAATGCCACTGCTGAAGAGCTCTTACCCATCAATTTTTGAAATTGAAAGAGGTTTATATTACAACATGGATGTGTGTTGTTGATAAGCCTTACTGATTGCCATTCTCTAGAAGGTTTTAGGAGGTTTTTTTTTTTTTTTTAAGTTGGCCTCAGTGTGAGGTAAGACTGTACATGACTTCTTTGGTTGAGCTGAAGATACTGTCATCTTGCACATTATCTCCTTGGCATATACAACCCTTTTTTCCCCTTTAAATCACAATCTGGTTTGCTTTCTGCTAATGCTGGTGTGTGTGCAGAGCTTTTAAACTCAAAACCTCAAGTAAATATAATTAGGAAGGAAAAGCAACCATTAGAGAGGCAGAAGGAAGGGGATATATTGCACTTGAAAACCAGTTCTAAATATCTTTTAAATTGTTGGCTCTTTGAATTATTTTTAAAAAATTGATACAGGTTCTTAAGTAGTGTTGGTTATTCAGAATTAACTATGGTTTAATGATTTGAACAAGAAGATCCTCTTTTAGTTAATATTTTAAAATAATTTTTTTTAAACATTTTATTTATTTATTTGACAGAGATAGAGACAGTGAGAGAGGGAACACAAGCAGGGGGAGTGGGAGAGGGAGAAGCAGGCTTCCCACGGAGCAGGGAGCCCGATGCGGGGCTCGATCCCAGAACCCTGGGATCATAACCTGAGCCCAAGGCAGATGCTTAACGACTGAGCCACCAAGGTGCCCCAATATTTTAAAATAATTTAAAGAACCCTTTCCTAAGAGAGTCCTCAGGTCATCTGTCTTAATCACTGTAATTATTTCCAATCAAGTTATATGTGCTTGTTTTTCATTTCAGCAAAATAAATAATATACCTTGCAGGGCACTTGAAGTGTTTGGGATAATATGAGCTATTATTTGCTAGAATTGAGACCAGGATCTCAAAGCCACAATTACATTTTTAGACAGTGGTCACAGTAAGACATTTCAGGAAAAGACAGTGAAAAGAACTCTCTACCCATGAGGTTTTTGTCATTGATCCGTTCCAAGTGAAAAAAAAAATTGTTTTAGAGATTTATTTATATATTTCATAGAGAGCAAGTGAGTGAGAGAGAGAGAGACAGTGCAAGGAGGGTGTGCAGAGGGAGAGGGGAAGCAGACTCCCTGCTGAGCGCTGAGCCCAACATGGGGCTCCATCTTCTGACAGAGAGATCATGACCTGAGCTGAAACCAAGAGTTTGATGCTTAATACACTGAGCCACCCAGTTTACTATTTTCAATAGTGTGGTCAGAGAAAGGCTCCTAGAAAGGGATGGCAGGGAGGCCATCTGGCTGTCTGGGACTGAATGAGGGGGTGAAAAGTAAATGAGCGCAGAGAGAATGGGGGTTAAGTGATGAAGCAGCTTTTAGGTTGTAACCAGGACTTTGCCTTTTGCTCTAAGATGGGGAAACTTGTGGAGGATTTTGAGCAAAGGAGTCACATGTTGTACACTCTTTTTTCCCCTAGTGAGATACCTGTGCATACATTCAAGCAAGACTTAACTTCTTTCCAGGAAAAGGAGTTTAAATTAAACTGGTAGCTCATGAGATACGATGCATTCTTTTTTTTTTTTTTTAACTCTCCCCCCATAGCAAGTATTTAATAGATGTTTATGGTATTGCATTGATTTAGGCTAGAAAAGAAAGATGAAGTTATTAAGATAACCAGTTATTTTATTTTATTTTTAAAAAATATATTTTTATTTAAGTAACCTCTATACCCAATGTGGCAAACTCACGACCCCAAGATCAAGAGTCACATGCTGTACAAACTGAGTCAGCCAGATGCCACAGATAGCCAGTTATTTTTTTTTTTTAAAGATTTTATTTATTTTTATTTGAGAGAGAGAGAATGAGAGACAGAGAGCACGAGAGGGAAGAGGGCAGAGGGAGAAGCAGACCCCCTGCTGAGCAGGGAGCCCGATGTGGGACTTGATCCCAGGACTCCAGGATCATGACCCGAGCCGAAGGCAGTCGCCCAACCAACTGAGCCACCCAGGTGCCCCGATAGCCAGTTATTTTGAAAAGAGGTTGCATTACACCACTTGTTTTAAAAATAACCATTTTTTATTAAATCAGTTTACTAAAAAGATGCTGTGTTGACTTTTCCAGTTTTTTTGTACCTGAATCTTTAACTTTCTTTTATTCTCTCTTATTCTGGACCGTCTGAGCCATCCAGTAGATCCTACTCTAAGGTGACATAAAAGACACTGGAATAGGGATTCTGTGCTATCATTGATATTCTAGTTTCTGAGGGACTGGAATGGATGCTAGTCATTATTTCATTCATTTATGTATCAAATTTTTTTATTGAAGTGTAGTTGACATACAATATTGTACAGTTTCAGGTACACAACATAGTGATTCAACATTTATATACTTTATGACGTGATCATCATGATAAATCTGGCTACTGTCTGTTACCATACCATGAAGTTGTTACATATTTTTATGTACATTCTATACTGTACATTGTATCCTCATGTCTTGTTTATTTTATAGCTGGAAGTTTTTACTGTATTAAATATTTAGAGAGCATCAGTTATATGCTAAGCATTATGCTTGTTATACAAAAATGAGGAAGATATGGTCTTTATTTTTAAGTTAGTTATTACTGTTGGCAACAGACATGAACAAAGGTGATTATGTATTTTATTGGAAAGATCATTGGCTTTTGAGTCAGAATGAACTGTATTTGAATCTGTTTAGTAGCTGTGTGATCTTAGGATGATACTTAAAACTCTATGAACCTCACTCTTCTCCTCTGTAAAATAGAGGAAGATAATAACTATGGGCATTAAAGAAAAATCCATGTGAAGCATTAATAGACTCTATTAAGTTTACACTTCAGTAAACACCTGATAAATGATGGATGTGGTGGTAATAAGAATAATAAAATAATAAAACCAATAATGTATTGGCTGTGCTTGATAGGACATGGAAGTGGAAGGCAGCAAAGTTATCTTTAAAAAATCAGAGAAAAAAAAAAAACAAAACAGAAAACTTCCTGATCAAGACAACTGTGAGTGGGCATTGAAGAAAAAGTAGGATCTTCCAGGCAGCTGAGAAGGCAGAGTCGTTCAGGAAGAGGGAAACAGCCTGTGAAAGAGGGAAGCTTGGAGGGATTGTTGCTTGTGAGCAGCTGTGTGGTTGCAGCTGAAATGAGATAAGAGGTGGGAGGTGAGCCTGGAGAGATGGTTTGGGGCCAGATGGTGAAAGGTCTTGTAAGGAGGTTGTCAGTCCCCACCAGCAAAGGCCTCGGTATAGCTGACTCTAATGTCTGCCATGGGAAGGCTTTACCAGTGAGAGCAGGCCCAGTGACACTGGAGGAAGGTGCCTCTAACGAATTAGGGGTCTGGAAATATCTGCTATTCCTCTGTGCTCTGTTTGGTTTGTTTTAGGGTTTGTTTTAGCCTCATGGCTTTTTGTGAATTTCTCTGAGAGTGGCAGCTTCCCAGTCTTCCTGCCTTTGCGACCAGGTTGCCTAATTGCCCATTAGTTTGGGTCTCATCGCCCACTGTCCTTTCATGACATTGGGCTGGTACTATTCCTTCTGGTCCTCACCCCCCATCGGATTCCTGACTCTCAGCTCTGAGAGCCTCTAATGCCCTGTGGTCTTGACTTAGATTCGAACGTGTTGATCAAGCCTTTGGCTATGTTAAGCTCTGTCCATATTAGACTTGAATATTCTCTGCCATTGGCTTTGCTAATTAAGATTAATTGCCATTTTCCTCCTCTCTCTTGTCTTTTCTCTCAGTTGCCATTGATTCGGGTTCAACCTTCCTTTTGCTTCTCCTCTGGGAGAGTCTCTCTTATGGCTTCAGGACAGGAGGAGGTCACTTATGAGAATGCGAAGGAGCTTCAGCTTTATTCTAATGCCATGGGACAAACGTCGAAAACTTCAAAACCTCAAAGCAGGAAAATAATTTAATTAGCTTTCTGTTTTAAAACCATTATTTTTGGCTTTCGATTCTGGCAGTACAGTGGTCTAGGACCTCTGACTAACTCTTATGCTGGAAACAATTCAAAATGCTGGATAAAATATAACACTATCCCTTAAAAATGTACAAATGAATTGGCTACTTCAGATTCTCGGAGGCTAAAACTGAATTAAAGCAGAAACCCTTAGAACTAAATAGTGCATCGAAGCTGACTTTTGCCTTGAGTGCATTTGCTGAAATCAGGTAAAAATGAGCGTTCTTTCTATGGGCCACTTAGGGTAGAGGAAATAGGAGAGAGACAAAACCTAGGATCCTCCTAAGTTTGGGCTCCAAAAAACTCCGCCTTCAGTATAAGGGAGAATTGGATAAACTGTCCTCTACCTCCCGTACCTGACTACAGGAAGAATCGGGTCTCTCTCCTCAGGCTTCATACCCCCTACCACTGGCTTTCACCAAAGATTGCAGACTGTTCACACAGTGAATGTGTGTGGAGGTGATGAAATCCAAAAAACCTTAAGGTCTTAAAGTCAGAATTTAGTTTAGAGTGATTCCAGGCTGGTCATGCCTGCAGACATCTGTCAGAAGTAAATGCAGACCTGCTTTGAAGAAACCTACTGCTGTGGTGGCCTAGAAAGAATCAACACAGGTAATATTCTAAAAACTATGAACCCATGGTAAAAAACAAACAAACAAAAAAATTGCGAACTATGCAAGGAACAAGGCACCATTGGCTCCACATCCTTGTCATTACTTTGTATTGTTAAACTTCAGGATATTTGCCTCACTGGTGGATGTGAAAGTGTGTCTCATTGTACCTTTAGTTTGCATTTTTGGGACTGTTAACGAGGTTAAGCATTAACCTTAAATGTTTACAGGCATTTATGTTTCCTCTTCATTGAAATGGTTTTTTGTGTGTCTTTTGCCCATTTTTCTATTGGGGTTGTTCATATTTTTCTTACTGATTTGTAGGAGTGTATCTGTATTCTGTAGACTAAGCCTTCTTAGTTATATGTGTTAGAAATCTCTTCCTGGTTTGTGGCTTGTCTTTTGATTCTTTCTGGGGTGTCCTTTGATGAAGAGAACTTCATAATTTTAATTTGGTTCATTTATCACGCCTTTATAGATACTGTGTTTTGACTCTTGTTTAAGAAATCCTTCCTTACTATGAGGTCATAAAAATATTCACCTAGGGGTGCCTGGGTGGCTCAGTCAGTTAAATGCCCACCTTTGGCCCAGGTCATGATCTCAGGGTCCTGGGATCGAGTCCTGCATCGGGCTCCCTGCTCAGCGGGGAGACTGCTTCTCCCTCTGCCTGCCGCTCCCCCTGCTTGTGTTCCCTCTCTCTCTCTCTGTGTCAAATAAATAAAATCTTAAAAAAATATATATATATATTCACCTACATTGTTTTCTGAATATATTGTGGTTTGCCTTTTATGTTTAAAACTTTCATTCTTCCTGGAGTTGATCTATGTGTTTAATGTGAGATAGAAATCTAATTTAATTTTTTTCCCATAATTTTCCCCTAAAATTGGATAGCCACTTATCTCAACACCAGCAGTTATTGAACAGTCCTTTCCTCCACTAATCTTCAAAGTCTTGCTTTGTCATAAATCAAGTTTCTATATAGGATAGGTCTGTTTCTGGACTATTCTGTTCCACTGGCTATTGGTTTATGCAATATGCAAATATCACATTGTCTTACTGTAATGGTTTTATAATAACATTCTTTTTTTAAAAAAGATTTTATTTATTTATTTGAAAGAGAGAGAGAGAGAGAGCACAAGCAGGGGAAGCTGCAGGCAGAGGGAGAGGGAGAAGCAGGCTCCCCACTGAGCAGGGAGCCCCATGTGGGGTTTGATCCCAGGACCCTGAGATCATGACCTGAGCTGAAGGCAGACGCTTAACCGACTAAGCCACTCAGGCATCCCTATAATAACATTCTTGATAGATGGTGGAGTATTCCTTACTATTTTTCTCTTCTTTAGGACCCATTGGTTTCAAGAGTTGTCTTCTTTGCTCTCATTGACTCTGCTTTGATAGGGTTTCAACATTTACAGGGAAGCAGCAAGTGAATGAGGGCAGAGCATAATGTTTATTTCTATGTCCCCAGTAAGTGTTAAGGAAAAGGATGTCAAGTGTTTGGTTGTGGTTGTCATAGACTTTGCATACATTTTTATAAGCAAAGCAGACAAGCTCCAACATAGGAACTTAATTGTCTAATTAGATGTTATTGGAAACCCTAATGGGATTTGTGCTCTAATTCTTAAGTTGCTTTGGAGAAAGATATTATTTAAGGGCTTTTCATAAAGTATTAAAAAAAACAAGTTCTCATCTCAAAAGTATATTTGTTTTGGCTTTTGAGCAAGCACATGCGTATTTCTAACTTAAGCATCTGGAATATTTTATTACCCGTAGCTCTGTAAAAATTCTCCCTTTAGTTATTTTCTTCTTATGACAGTTGTTGGAAAAATAAATTTGTTGATTAATTCCCAATTCACTGGTCTATTTACATATAAATAACATTAGAATATCATAAAATTTATTTATTTATTAAAATTTTTTTTTTTAATTTATTTGACAGAGAGATAGCACAGGTAGGCAGAGTGGCAGGCAGAGGGAAAGGGAGAAGCAGGCTCTCTGCTGAGCAGGGAGCCTGATGCGGGGCTCGATCGCAGGACCCTGGGATCATGACCTGGGCCGAAGGCAGCCTCTTAACCGACTGAGCCACCCAGGCACCCCAGAATATCATAAAATTTAAAACTTTTATGGAAAAGGCTCAGATGAAGTATTACCTAATCAGGAATTAACTTATTTTTTATCATTTTACATTATTTCACTTTTAGTATTATGAAAATTGTAATTGTTCCTCTTCTTACTTTAAAAAAATTTAGAATATTATTTGTGCTCAGATAGTTTTAAGCCAATAATTTTCCCTTATGGTTATATTTATGTAATTAAAGCTTAATTACATTTTCAAGTCAAAATACTTGAGTTTTTTTGCCCTTCGTAATATTAACCATATGGAGAGGAAAATTTCAACAGTGCAGCATCACATGGAAACTTCCTCTTTAACATTAAAAAATAAGACTTCTCCAGTCCCTTTTCTCTATCCTTATACTTTTCTTTCTTGTCCTCATTTATCCCCTCTCTCCATTAACTTTACACTAGAATTTTGAGGATTTAATGGATTGTTAAAGAATGAACTCTAATTAGGAGAAAATTCCTGAGAACATTTATTAAATGCCAGTGTGGGGGAAATATTCCTAAGCAAGATATGAAACTTACAATCAAAAGGCAGGACTGACACATTTGGTTACATAGAAATTTTTAAAAATTTTTAAAAAATTAAAAAAAATATGATAGATACCATAAACAAAAGTCAAAAAGAAGCAACAGACTGGAGAAATAATGCAGCATGGATGACTTACAAAGACTGTTATCCCTAAAGTACAGCTCCTACAGGTTGACTGAAAACAATAATAGAGTAGAAAAAAAGGGCAAAGACTAAATAGAGGAGGATTTGCAAATAATAACATCTGAAAAGATGCACAATCTTAGTAGTCAGTGAATGCAAATAAATAATAGTTTTTACTTTTTCATCAACTTACAAAAAGTGAAAACATTGATAATATGCAGTGTTGGAAAGTGTGTGGAAGTGTGAGCATTCTTTATTATTTTTTTTAATTTTATTTTATTTATTTGAGAGACAGAGACAGTTAGTGAAAGACAGCACGAGCGGGGAGAAGAGGGAGAAGCAGACTTCCAGCCAGGACCCCAGGATCATGACCCAGGCTGAAGGCAGACGCTCAACCGACTGAGCCACCCAGGCACCCCAGTGTGAGCATTCTTATACGTTGCTTCTTGGAGAGTGAATTGCTGTGAGTTTTGAGAATGGCATCTGGTAGCCTATATTATGATATGAAATGCACACAGTACTTGGGCCCAACAATCTCACCCAAATCATAGGTTATTGTATACTAGACCCCCAATATCACTCATCAAAGAAAAGCACTTAGCATTTAGTATCTAATCTAGACTCTGTCCAAGTATAAGTCATATATGTGTAGAACATGAAAGGAATCAAATTATACTTTCTTCTTTAACAAACTTCCATATGTTGAAATAAATAATGCTTTTATACATTTCATAAATTCATATTATAAAATCTAAATGTAATCCTACATATCCCCACTTATCCCTTCTCCGTTAGCCCATTTCATAGACCTGGTTTGAAACTTTAGAATTAGCACTCTCAAAGTGTGTTTGAAAAATAATTTTTTAACATTGTATTATTTTTCAGCTCTTCTTGGTCTTGAAAATATGTTTTGTGAGCATTTTTGACAAAAGGTAATTCTCATTCTCTCCTCTGGTGGATTTAGGAGTTGCTCCAGTCAAAGTAAAGGGGACTACCGTCACCTGTGTTTACTTTTGCTCTTGGAAGCACTTCTACCCTCGCTATACTGACCATGTTAGCCCGAAGAAGTGACACATTTATGGTGAGGTTTACAGAAATATGGTGCTCATAAAAACAAAAAACCCTCTTTCACATTCTCTGAAAGAGTTAAGTGGTGACTCAGAACATTTAAAATTTACCATTACCTCTCTGTGCTGCGGAATGATGGGTAGGTGACACTGTACATCAAAATCAAGTTTTATTCTTTCCTAATCCTAAATAAGAAAAGTTATTATAGGTATTTATTAATCTCACAGATGATTCTTGAGCAACTGCTCTATCCCAGGCCTTGTTAGGTGCTGGGGGTACAAATTCCTTGAAGGGGTTGACACACCAGTGGGGGAGAAAAGCAATAAAAGAGTAAGCAAATAAATAAAAAATTTTGGCATAGTGATGTGTGCTAAAAAGTAAATAAAACGGTAAAAAAATAATAACACTGGCAGGGATGCTGGTAGGGGAGGCTATTTTAAAAACGAGGGCTGGTCCATGTTCAAAGGAGATGACATCCCAAGTGGAGAGAAGGAGCAAGCCAGGAAAGATTTCACATGTCCTGGGCTGAAAGTAACTGCAAATGCAAAGACCCTGAGGTGGGACCGAGCTTGGTGTTTGTGAAAATGGCATGGGTATTCCTGGCATGTGGGTACTGTGATCCTTCATAGTGTAGAACAACTTCGTTGTGGGGCAGTGGGTTCTTTGGTGCGATGTTTCACATCCCTGGCCCACTGCCTACTAAGTGCCAGTGGTGCCCCCCTCCCAAGTCATTGTGATTACAAAAGTGCGCTCACTGTACACCATGGTGACTAGAGTTAACAGTCCTGTATTGCATATTTGGAACTTGGTGAGAGAGTAGATCTTAAAAGTTCTCATCACAAGAAAAATTATAACTATGTGCAGTGATGGATGTTAACTAAATTTATTGTGGTAATCATTTTGCAGTATATACATATACCAGCTCATTGTGTTGTACACCTAAAACGAATACATGGTTATTTGTCAGTTGTATCTCCATTTAAAGAATGCATAAATAAAAAGAAAAGAAACACAAAACAAGAAACATTCTCACACATTTTGAACACTGCTTCTCCCCCTGCAGGGTGCCAGTCCTGCCCCCAACTGAGAATCTCTGAAAGCTGGAGCGAGGGAGTTGGGGGTGGGGATGTTAGAAAGGAGGATAGAGAGGTGGACAGCAACCAGGTCCTTGAGCCCTGGCAAGAAATCTGTATTTTATTTTAAGCATAATGGGCAGCCACTGGAGTGATGTGATCTGATAAATGTTTTAAAAAGATCACTCTGGCTCTTCGCCTTACAGACTGTGGACAGAATGAGATAGATAAGTGAGGAGGGCTGTGACTCCGGTTCCCGTATTAGATGGTGCTGGCTTGGACTGGGGAGAACATCCTTGGGGGAGGGGATGATCTAATGCCGGATGCTGAAGGATTTGCTAATTAATTGAATGTGAGAGCAAAAGAAAGAGAAATTAGGATGGCTCCTGGTTTGGGGGTTTCTTAAGAAGTTAAGAATAATATAAAGAAATCATATGATAAGGAGATAGGAAAATGAAGGAATAGGATAACATTTCACAATTCAATTTAGGAGATGAAATACTCCATATTTATTTGAATTTTCAAATTCTTATGGACCCCAGTTTTGATGTTCTTTTTATTTTAATTTTTT
This sequence comes from Neomonachus schauinslandi, assembly GCF_002201575.2. Lineage (NCBI taxonomy): Eukaryota > Metazoa > Chordata > Mammalia > Carnivora > Phocidae > Neomonachus > Neomonachus schauinslandi. The sequence goes on along the minus strand of NC_058407.1, from coordinate 75,074,540 downwards.
AAAAGATTTTAGTTATTTATTTGACAGAGAGAGAGAGAGAGCACAAGCAGGGGGAGTGGCAGGCAGAGGGAGAGGGAGAAGCAGGCTCTCTGCAGGCTCAATACCAGGACCCTGAGATCATTACCTGAGCCGAAAGCAGACAGATACTTAACTGAGCCACCCAGGTGCCACAATGTTCTTTTTTTTTTTTTTTTTTTTAAAGGATTTATGTATCTGAGAGACAGAGAACGGACGTGAACACACACGCATGGGGGAGTGGGGGAGAGGGAGAGAAAGTCTTAAGCAGACTCCACGCTGAGCGCAGAGCCCCACCGGGGCTCAATCTCACGACCCTGAAATCATGACCTGGGCCAAAACAAGAGTTGGGCGCTTAACAGACTGCGCCACCCAGGCACCACCCAATTTTGATGTTCTGTTTAAAAAAGAATTTTATTATTTATTTTTTTAAGATTTTATTTACTTATTTGACAGAGACACAGCAAGAGCAGGAACACAAGCAGGGGGAGCGGGAGAGGGAGAAGCAGGCTTCCCGCCGAGCAGGGAGCCTGACGCAGGGCTTGATCACAGGACTCTGGGACTATGACCTGAGCTGAAGGCAGACGCTTAATGACTGAGCCACCCAGGTGCCCCTAAAAAAGAATTTAATTTTTTTTAAAGATTTTATTTATTTATTTGACAGAGAGATAGAGAGCACAAGTAGGCAGAGTGGTAGACAGAGGGAGAGGGAGAAGCAGGCTCTCCGCCGAGCAGGGAGCAGGACGTGGGGCTCGATCCCAGGACCCCAGGACCATGACCCAAGCTGAAGGCAGCCGCTTAACTGACTGAGCCACCCAGGCGCCCCTAAAAAAGAATTTTAAAATATGTCTGCCAAAAGCATTTAACATTTGGAAAGGATTCATGACTTTGACAGATAAACAAGCATCGTCCTATAGTTATTATGCTCTATGATGTAATTTACTGGACTTAAGTTGGCTACATTTCATGATACACATTGGGTGTATAGCCATATTTCTTAGTTTTCATTTAAAAGCTAAACTGTTAAGTCATTTTCTTCCTATGAAATTTCTTCCTATGAAATCAAACACTCTTTTAATGTTCTATGAAGACAACCTCATCTGGTTATTAAAATGGATGTATTTTTTTTTTTTAGGATTTTATTTATTTATTTGACAGAGCGAGTGAGAGAGCACAAGCAGGGGGAACAGCAGAGGGAGAGGGAGAAGCAGGCTCACTGCCAAGCAGGGAGCCCAATGCAGGGCTCAATCCCAGGACCCTGGAATCATGACCTGAGCTGAAGGCAGACGTTTAACCATCTGAGCCACCCAGGTGCCCCTAAAATGGATGTATTTTTAAAACTAAAGAGTTAAAAAAGTTATTTATAAGACGCAATGTGTGTATTCTAGATTAGGAACACGGAGATTAGGGCATAAATGCATCCTTAAACTGGAATTAAAGTAAGAAAAACATGACCGGTAGAAAGAACAGCCCTCTTTCCCCTCCACTGTGGATCTTCGTTGACTTACTTGCATTGCTAGATCATTCCATAGTCCCAAGGGGCGAGGGAGGCAGGTCCAGGCGTGATGACAAGTGTGAGTCATCCACTCCTGGAATATCGTGCTCTACGTATAATGATTTTGGCAAAAGCCAAAAAGCTACTTGCTAAGGGATGTCCAGGAAGTGAGGCAGGCACTTGATGGACTTTGGAACAGATGATGTCTAAGTTGTTTTCATAACTGTGATTCTGTCAGTAAATGTGCCTGTCCCATTCATACTGCAGAATTAGAATAAAATCCTGATAACAACAGTTGCACCAGTCCTGTGGTTTGCTTTGTGATGACTGCTTGGTTGTTCAGCTCTAGGGGTGAAATACCACAGTGATGGAAAACAATACCAGTCAGATTGACCACCTGTCATCTAGAGCAGAGATTGCAAACTGCTATCCCATAGGCAGAATTCAGCCCAGTGATTAGGAAACATTTGATTTAGGGAGCTTCTTTAAAAAAAAAAATGAGAGTTATATAAAAAGACTGGATATCAGACCTCTCTCAAAAAATTGGAAGATTTTACAAAGCCCTGGGTCCACATTCTGCATGACATCAGAGCTAAGTGAGTCTCCTTCAGAAAGGGCATGAACCCCCAATTAGCCACAGTCCCCACCATCTCATCTATATCCTCTTACTGTCTATTTTCCTCATTTACACCATCTGCCACTTCCCTATTGACATTTGAGTTTTGACTTCTGATCTAGATGCTGACACTCTCTTGCCCTTCTAGGGAAAAAAATAAAGGAGAAAGGCAAGTCAAGAATGAGAAAGTAGAGGATGTGGAGAAGCATTATGGTGCCTTACAGAGAGCCCTGGACTTGGATTAAGAGGGCCCCAATTTCATTCTGAGTTCTACTTCTTACACCTTGAAGCCTCCATTTCTTCAGCTACTGAATAGGAACAATAAATAGGACTGATATTTATTTTCAAATGAGATAGTATATACAGGAGCACCTGGCATATAACTTTGCCCAAAGTATACCTTCTGGTTAGCTGATGTCTGTGTTGTCCTGTAAAACCTAAGGTAACTGTAATGTTCCCCTGTTCTGTGACCATTGATTTTTGTTTGTTTTCTCTACTAGATTCTTTGTGTCTTATTCAACTTTATGTCACCAAGCACTGACCTTGACATTTTGATGAATAAATGAATTTATGAGTGAATTTTGAGAGTGGAGGAAAAGAGAATAGAGAAAAAGGAATAACTGGTCACCTCCTGCCTTCCCTTACTTCACATCCCCCTCCCTTTTCCTCCAGACCCTCAGGCTCCTAAACTTGCTGTGAATCCTAATCTCTCCAGAAGAATGTCCAGCCGTATTGACTTGGACCACATTCTTAAGAAAATAAGCATGTGGTTAAACATACCCCAGTTCCTTATTTAGAAGCTTTATTATCAGCTTTGCTTATGGCTCCAGACGTAGCCATTGATATCTGGAGCTTGAGCACTGTTTTGGTTTATCAAGACTCTGATTTTCATTGAATACTTAGTATTTTAAAGTTGGTTAGCTTATTAACAAGTTATTTTGCTTTTGTGACCTGAAGTAATACTTTCAAATATTTACTGTAGTGATTCATTGCTTAGATATATACTTTCTCTATATTTTTCAAAAAGGAAAAAGTCATAGCAGAAAGAAAGAGAACAAGCTAGTTAGCCTGTTTGGTTGTGTTTGTCCTACTGGGGTGTCTGACTTGATTATGTTACCTACTATGAAGCATTTGGTACTTAGTGTCACCCAATGCACAGTGTGACCAATGTTACTTTTTGCTACTGTATCATAAATAATACTTAATTGTATCTATTCAATTAAATGGCCTCTATGTTTTCTAGCAGTGTGGCTATAGAAGGTGCTCTAAACTTTATCAGGAGACCTGAGTTTTTAATTCACATCCCCTATTTGCTGCCTAGGAGACCAAGGCCATACATTTAAACTATAAAAGTTACTAAATTGTGTTTCCCATCTACCAAACACTAAGTATTGTGCTAAATACTTAATACTTATTTTAATACTCTCAATAGCCTATGAAGTATATATTTTTATTATTATTGCATTATATGAGTGAGAAAATTAGGGCACAGATAGATTAACTTGTGATGGAACCAAAATTTGAATCAGGTAGTGTGACTTCAAAACTTGCATTCTTAAATAATAATATCAGCAACAACAATAATAATAATACTGTTATGGTAGGGATAATAGCTTGGACTTACATAGTGCTGGTTATGTGTCAAGCAGTTCTCCAAGTGCTTTACATATGTTTATTCAAACTCATTGAGCTGTGTTTTCTTTAAGTTCATAAAGTTGTTATGAGTATTAAATATGAGTATGTGTGCATATTTACTTATGCGTATATACATGCTATGGAAATTGTAAATTAACTGTAAATTTCTTACATGGCATTATTGTACATTCACATGTAAGAATGAAGAATTTTGTGATTTTTATTAATTCATAGACTTTAAAGTTACCAGGAAGGTAGAATTTGCTGCATGCAAGAAAGCTGCATGTGCATTAATTTCATAAAACAGTATTACAGTAATAACTTGGTCTTTCTTTAGTAAGTTTGTAGTTCAATTTTCATTTTCTTGAAAACTTTTTACAAGAGAATTACTCAGTGGTCTTATCTAGGAACTGCATGACAACTTCATAATTGAGGGAGCTAATCTTTCATATGCCCTGTGGTTGTTAAGGTAACTGCTTTTAACAACAGTGTTACCTTTGCTGCTGAATTAGGCTTTACTGTACCATCTGTGGTTAACGCCATATTTTCTAATGTAGACCCATGCTGTTTCTGTGAATTTGTGTTTGTTGTAATCTCAAAAATTTTAAGGCAGTGCTTTTATGGCCTCTCTTTTTTCTTTTTGTGTGCAGCATGATGAAAAAAAAATTAAAAGTTCTTAAATTAAATCAGAGTTTAATCCATGTCCCTAAACTAGATAGTAAACTGCTTTAGACCTTTTCCTATCCCTTTACATCCAGTCATGGCTCAGTAAATACTTGCTGATTGATTCTGAAGTTAAGGATTATTTTTATAGTAGCATATGGTAGACTTTAAAAAAAATATCAGTAGTGGAAAACTTGTTGGCATGTATCCATTTTCAGATTTTTCTAGAAGGTCTCCTACCAGATGAAAAGCAGCAGAACCATCTGTCCCAGTACTTTGGACAGATCTTAGCAGTCCTCCTTTGGGTTGCACTCTTTGTAGTGGATTGCCTTGCTGCACTGTAATTAAGTCAGCCGGTGGGAATCCCTGTATTGAAGGGGCCCTTCCCTGCTGGATAAGTACCACTGCCTTTGTGTTACATGCCATGTTATTGTGGAGTGGGTAATTTTTTTTCCTGCATGGGTCTTGATTTAACAGCAGGATCCTCTGGGCTTCTTCCAAGCAGCATCATGTTTCCCTGAAAATAAATGGTGGATGGATTCTTTCTCCAGATTATGAAAAACTGTTAAATGAAAGCTCTTCTTTTTCTCGTGTTCAAAACAATGCTAAGTGTTTATAATTATATTCACAATGAGTTACTTGGTTCACTGGCTTCCTTCCTGTTCTGGCAAAGATGAATTTTTTTTTAACATGGCCCAGAAACTTTATAAAGATGTAATATTTAAAAAATGCCTAAAAGTCAAGAATATAGCATCTTTACACGCCTCTCATTGTGGTCTAATAAAAGAAAGGCTATAAATGAGACTGTTATAATTGGATTTGAATATCCTTTATTAATTTTTTCTCTTATTCGTACCTTCTTAAAGCCTTGTGTTTCCTCCTTCAACCAAGCCTCTTTCTGCTCACCAATTCTCTTATTCTGCACACTTCCTAGACCTCACCTGCTTACTTACTGTCCACTATCCTTCTCCATAGCAAGCAGACTTTCTTGTACCTTAATCTCTTCCTGGAATATTCTTTCCATCTCTTCTTCTTGGTCTTACTTGTCTTCTCCTGCAGCCCTTTGTAGAAGATTTTGCTCATTCTCTCCCATATCCTATAAAACTAAGAATCCAGAGACAACAGCATATATTTTTTTCTTCCTTATTGCAACATACAGACCATTATTCCTCTATTATTGCCTCTACTTTTGCTATGTATCCTTGCCTGTAGTCTATTTGGACTGAATAGCTCAGTGAAAAAGAATAGACTCAAGGAAAGAGGTAAAATGGGGAGACATAAGTGGGAAGTTCATCAGCAAATATGCTATGATATGATGCTGTTACTTTTTTTTTTTAAGATTTTTTAAAAAAAGATTTTATTTATCCATTTGAGAGAGAGAGCGAGAGCACAAGCAGGGGGCAGAGGGAGAGGTACAAGCAGAGTCCCCACTGAGCAGGGAGCCCGACACCGGGCTTGGTCCCAGGACCCCGAGACCATGACCCGAGCCAAAGGCAGACACCTAACTGAATGAGCCACCCATGTGCCCCAAAGATTTTATTTATTTATTTGAAAGAGTGAGCGAGTGAGCAAGAGAGAGCATGAGCAAGGGGAGAGGGGCAGAGGAAGAGGGAGAAGCAGACTCCCTGCTGAGTGTGGAGCTGGTCGCGGGGCTCCATTCCAGGATCCCAAGATCATGACCTGAGCCGAAGGCAGTGGCTTAGCTGACTGAGCCACCCAGGTGTCCCGATGCTGTTACTTCTTTATGAAAACTTATAACCTCATTCATAAGCTCTCAGTTCTGACTACATGGCTGCGTACAAAGCAGCTCCAAGAATGATCATATAAAGTTTGAATATTTAGTTTAAGGGTAGAAATAATATTATTGCATTGGTAAGATGCATAATTTCACCATGAAATGTCTGGTAAATCAAGTCAAAATGGCCCTCAGTTTTCCAAGAAGCATTTCATGGTGCTTTCATTTCTTGTTGGAAATCTTCTCAGGCATGACCTTTTGAAGTCTGTTATTGCTCTGAGGATATATTAATAGGAACAAACATGTGATTAAAAATATAACTTATGAAAAATGCTGGAATTGTGGTCACATGTGTTATTGACCTGTACACAAAGGAAACAGAAATCTATGCCTTCTTTCCCCCAAATCCCTACTTACTGGATAGTTAAAACATGCTTGCCATACATAGTGTTTTGGATTTTTATTTTATTATTTATTTATTTTTAATTATTTAATTATTATTTATTTATTTATTTTTAAAAAATATTTTATTTTATCTATTTGACAGAGAGAGAGAGAGAGCATGAGCAGGGGGAAGGGCAGAGAGAGGGAGAAGCAGGCTCCTCGCTGAGTAGGGAGCCCACATGGGGCTCGATCCCAGGACCCTGAGATCATGACCTGAACTGAAGGCAGATGCCTAACTGACTGAGCCACAAGTGCCCCAGTGTTTTGAATTTTTAAATTATTAATAAGGGTGAACAACTTTCTTTCATGTTGTTTAACCATTTAAAATTCCTCTTCTGTCAGGTTGTTTTTGGTGTGTGTCCCTCGCCTTCTTATCAAATTGCATGTCAGTGCTTCCATTGAAAGAAGTGCCATAGTTTGAGAGGATCTTTATTTTCTAAGCAGACTGTTTCTTTGATTCAGTGTTATAAGAACCAGATCTACAAATAAAAAGCAAAATGTTGGGTACTAGTTTCTTTGAATGAATAGAATTTTACATATATTTCCTCATTCTTACAGGGTTACATGCTTGAGTATGTATAGTTTTGGCATTTGAAAAAAAAAAAGGATGTTTATAACCACATCAACAACATGCTATATAGCAGAAGAAATGTACTGACTTAAATTCACGGACGGGAAACTCAAAATTTTTCAATGTCATTGAAAATCTTCCTTTGAATGTATATGTTTCCTTGATTCAGAAAGGAAAACACATTAGAGAAGTTTACACTAGTTACCTTCTATTTCTGTAAAAGTCTCTGAAATTCAAAGTCTCTTACCTTTGGAGGGATAAAAGTTCAGAACCATGGTTCTGTGTTTTGCTTCTTTGCCTTTGGCCAAGTGGTTACCTTTTCTGAGCCCTTGGCTTTCCATCTGTGAACAGAAGGCGCTCCATCTGCTGTTTTAAAGTGAGGATTTATAATTCAAATAAGACACCGTTTTGATCTTACACTCCTGTTTTATAAGATTCCAACTTAAAATTAAGAAAATGGAATTATTCAAGACCTTATTATCTCATCTGTAGCTTATTCAGAATTTATATATATATTTTTTAAGATTTTATTTATTTATTTGACAGAGAGAGACACAGCGAGAGAGGGCACACAAGCAGGGGGAGTGGGAGAGGGAGAAGCAGGCTTCCCGCCGAGCAGGGAGCCCGATGCGGGGCTCGATCCCAGGACCCCGGGATCATGACCTGAGCCGAAGGCAGACGCCTAACAACTGAGCCACCCAGGCGCCCCAGAATTTATATTTTTGATTTATTTTGTCCTGATATCTGCTTTTGACCAATTTGTTGTGTTTTTGTTATAGCTTAAAAAATGTATGAAATAATATCTCAAAACAAAATACTGTATTTGTAATGCCCAATGAGAAATCTGATTTAGATGTCTCCACCTTTGGACAAACTTCAGTAACACTTAACCATAGTATCTTGTACCTGTTGGTTTTCTAACCTTTTTTTCTCCTGTTACCTGTGAGCTTCACAAGTCCGTGATCCTTGTCTTGCTTGTTTTTGTCCCTCCCTAGGCGCTAGCACATGGCATATGATCAAACAAATGTTTGTTGAATGTATGAGCTAAATCATAGTCTAGTTTTAAAAAAAGGTATAAACCTCATCAGTGTTTCTGATTTTGCTGAACAGAAGATAGTCGATTGCTTTTAAATAGAGGGGAAACTTACAGTGAAAAACACACATTTGTGCATAACGGCCAGCTCTTCAAGGCTTGGAAGGCGGGACTGCCATAAATAGGACATAACTTAGACAGCGGGGGTCACGTTAGGGCAAATTATATGAAACTGCCTTTTTTTTAGATCAAAAATGATAGGTTGAACCATGTGGAATCGTAATATTCTAATATACTGAACAGAAAAGTTGTGAGTGTGAAGGCTTAAAATTTAATCCATTTTGAGGACCTTTGTTATCTGTGAACAACTGACATACAGAAAAAATCCATTCACTTAAAAATTGGGAGCAACACTTCATAGTAAATAGTCAGGAAAAGAAAAAGGACTGATTGGAATTCATTTTTGAAATACATAAACATATGAAAATGTTGATAAAAATAACTAATTCTTCAAATTAAGAATGAATGGCTTATTGTTATTTATGACATACAGTCTTAACTTCACATCTCAGATCTCAGATTAAATTTGAAGACTTAATTAACTTTTTCAAGGCTTTAATAAATATTATTAAAATGTTCATATGAAGCATCTAAAATATAGACTGCCTTTTAAATTTTATTTTCTTCAGTTGTTAACAGTCTAACATTTCCAGATCCTTATCTGTCAGGGCCTTTTGGTGTAATTGGAACCATCTTCTATGGACTTTATGAAATCTTGCATGTGGCACAATTTGAAATTTCGTTGTGCATTCAATTTGCATTGCCCTTGCACTCCATACTTAGCTGCGGAGACACTGATTTTGCGGGCTATAAATAGTTCTCTCTACTTAACCTACTCCCCTTATCCTGCTTTATCTTTCTTCATGGCACATGTTCTCTACTGATGATATTTTATTTTTATTTTTTATTTTTATTTATTTATTTATTTTTAAAGATTTTATTTATTTATTTGACTGAGAGATAGAGAGCACAAGCAGGCAGAGCTGCAGGCAGAGGGAGAGGGAGAAGCTGAGCAGGGAGCCCGACGCGGGGCTGGATCCCGGGACCCCGGGATCATGACCTGAGCCGAAGGCAGACGCTCAACCGACTGAGCCACCCAGGAGCCCTGATGATATTTTTTTTTCCAAAGAT
>NC_058407.1:75040327-75065132 GCF_002201575.2 Neomonachus schauinslandi | reverse complement strand
ACGCTCAACGACTGAGCCACCCAGGAGCCCTGATGATATTTTTTTTTGTCCTTTGTTTCCTCCCATCCAGTTTCCGGAACATCTAGTCTTACACATCTGTATAACCTTTTAAAAAAACATCTTTAGCTGTGAAACATGCCATTATTTACAGAAAAAGTACGCAAACAGGAAGCACAGTTTAAACAAATAATATGAAGCCACTCTTCATGTAGCCACCACCCGGTGAAAGGAGTAGAATATTGTGAGCACCCCAGAATCTCCCTTCATGCTCCTTCTCAATTGCAACTCCCCCGCCCCAGGTAATGCATAATTTTGTCATAGTAATTATCTTGATTTTTGTTATAGTTTTGTTACATGTGGTTTAGTTTTTGTCTGTGTTTGAACTTTACATGAATGGAATCATATTGTATATATTCCTTCATACCATATTGTTTTGTTTAACATTTTTTGTGATATTTTCCTGGTTGTTGCATGCAACAGTAGTTATTTAATTACTGTGTACCCCATTGGCCTCTTTATCCACCCTTGGTGGACTTTTGGGTTACTTTCATTCTTTGGGCGACAATGGAGAGTGCTGCCATGAATATTCTGCTCATATAATCCCATGTACAAGTTTGTGAGTTTCTATGACTGTAATTTCTGTGGTATAGAATATGCCTATCTTCAACCTCATCGTATTTTCCAAAGTGAAGGATTTATATACCTACCGGCAGTGTATGAGAATTCTCACGTTACTGGATAGCGTCAGATTTTAAAGTTTCGCTAAACTGGTGGGTGTAGAATGGTATCCTGTTGTAGTTATATAATTCGCATTTTCCTGATTACTGAAGAGATTGAACAACTTTTCAACTTTTCAAATGTTCATTTGAATTTCCTATTTTATGAAATGCCTATTTAAGTCTTTAGCATTTAAAATATTAGGTTATCTGTCTTTTTATACTGGTGTATAGGAGTTTTTTATATATATTCTGGGTCCTCTTTCTTTATCATTTATATGTGTTGCAAATATTTTTTCCTTGTCTTTTCATTCTTTTTGTGATGTCCTTTGATAAAATTCCTAACTTTAATTAATGTAATTGAATTATCAGGTTTTTTTTTTCCTTTGTTCATGTAATTTTGTGTCTTCTTAAAGAAAGTCTTCCCTATCCTGAGGTCTTATGTATAATTTTTGTCTTCCACAATTAGTTCTTTAACCTTATATTATTGTAAGTGTAAATAAATTTTGACCATCTTTGAATCCACAGTAGTTGAACTGCATCTATAGAAGCTTGAGTTCATAAATGATTCTTTCCAGAGTGAGTATTAGCATATCACACTAGTACAATGGCTTTTTTGCTAGCAAAATCCTATATTCTCCTTTCCCACTCAAAAACATGTTTGCTAAACTAGAAATGAATGTACAAAGATATAAATCTGTAGTAGATGTGAACAACAAAAATTATGATTTAAACCAGCAAAATACACCTTCTGAGATACAAGAAACATTTTCTCAAATAGCCCCTGGCTTCACCTGGGCTAAATGAAGAATCACCAGGAGGTGTTACATGGTGAAATTAATCCACTTGTGGTAATTGTTTTCATTAATCAAGGCAGGTTAATTTCTATGTACTTGCATAGCAATGTAAAAAAATCTATTATCTACTGAAACCTTTTATATAGCAAGTTAAGCTCTTATTTCTTTCATAAAAATTAAAGATTAAATATTAATCCAAACTACTCAGAATCACTTTCTTTCCCTCACCTTTCTGATACCTGCACCCACTCCCCTATGAGGGAGGCCAAATTGCATTATCAGTCATCTTAAAGCCTTCTTCTTTTATATCCAATACCCGGCCATTGGTTAAAAAAAATTTTTTTTAATGGAAAGATACCAACAGCATTAGTATGGGTGGGGGCAAGTGTCATTGTCTCTTATCTAGCAAAAGAGTTGGTTGTTTCCTGACAGTTGAGTAGTATACATAGACAAAGAGAGACCTAAGTTTTCTTGAAAGCAGTATTCTTTAATTCTTGTCAATGTTTTAATCAGTACCGCTATGCATATTTGATTTCTGCATATTTTAGCACTTGTTGTTGAACTCCATATTTGTTCTTTGTTTCTGCTCAGGGACCGAGTAAGAGAGAAACAAGGAAGGAAAGGAGCCTTAATGCCAAGTACAGTGCCCATAGCTCCACATCCTTGAAATTGCAAGGAAGGCTCTCTGACACAAGTTAATGATCGTATGAGATAAAAAATGGTCGAGGAAAAGGCCATGGAGAGGTACAAAGTAAGAAAGATAAAAAGATTCATTTTTGCTATCAAAATCCTTTGTCTATATCCCCAAATCTCTTTTCTTCTTTTAAAGACAATGATTTATTGAATACCAATTAAATTACCAGGTACTATGTTAAGCCCATTTATTACACAGGAGATTCTGAAAATTTTTAAGTAGTTCCTGGTCTTAGAAGAGGGAAGGAGGAGAGAGATGCCAAAATAATTATAATACATGATAATTTGCAGAGTGCATTGGAAGCACAAAGAGCCAAGAACTTTACACAGAGAAAGTGGTTTTTGAGCTGGATCTTAGAGGACCAGGTTGTTAGGATTTGATGCTCAGTTAGATCTGAGGGGCTAGGGAGAGTGGGTTTGTTGTTTGTTTGATCAAAGGCTGGAGTGAATATTATGTCTACAAATATAGGGCTTTAAGGAGAAAGGTTTAGGACAAAGTGCCAGAATGTCTTCTATTTTCTGTATATTTATATATCAGATTTCTATTTTCTGTGTATTTATATATCAGGATAGTTCATAAACAGACACAGACACTCATCCTTGTGAATAGATTGTTCATATCATATTTACCTTTTACCTGGTCTGAGTTGTCAGCTTTGGTCATAGAGAATACGGAGCCAGCTTCTCCTTTGGTGGGTGTTTGGGTGGAATATTTTGAAAGAAGTTCCCCCTCTTGGTTCTTTTTTTTTTTCCCTCCTGATCTTGATTAGACCTCTCTGCTTGTCTCATACCTTCCTGATCAATTGATGCCTAAGAAATTTGATATCAGACATTCTAGACTTGTTTAATCATTAAAAGGGGCTTTTAAAATGATAAATGACCCTCAAGGCCAGTTTAGTTTTGCGGAGGTGAAAATCACTATCATAATCAGGGTCTTTGATTGAGTGAGAAAAAAAAAATTTTGATTAAATAATGAACCGAAGACTCAACAGATACTCTGAGAAAGTTTTATTCGTCTCACTAGACAATTTTTAGTTCTGTGGTGGTATTCGGTGAGTCTTTGATTTTGATAGACAGACCAAAGCAGAACTCAGTTGTGTTTTCAGCTAATTGTGTTAGCAACAATGTATCCAGCAAGTGTTTTCTAAGCATCTACTGTATGTGGAGTGCGTACCATACTGGTGCTAGCCATATAGAGATAAGCAAACAGGCATGGGTCTTGCCCTCTTAGAACTTAAAATTGAGTGGGGGAAAATGGAAATAGTCAATTTTCCATATTTATAATTACAAATAAAGGTCTCTCATAACCCATTCATTATTCCTTTCCACTCCTCTTCCTATTTATACCATCTGCATAAGTTAACAGTCATTTCTCAGGCTTACTTAGCAACTAGCTTTGCAATTTTCTCTTGCACCTTTTGTTAACAATTATTGTTACACAGTCACTTTTACATATTAGCCAAAATGCCTCACAACCGTGGTGGCTTCTAGATTTTCAATTTGGGAAAGCAGATGGATGGAGAGGCCATAAACTGAAATAGAGAACATAGGAGAGAAAATTTGAGACTAAGCAAAAAAAAAAATGTTTTGAACACACAGAGTTTAAGGGAACTATGAGACATCAGAGTGGAGGTATGGAGTAGGCTGGTACAAATGCACTTCAGAATCTCAGGACTGACTAATGAAAAAACAAGAAAATTAATAATGAGGAACCCATCTCATGTGTCTGGCTCATGTATATAAGTCATTCTTGAAGTCACAGAGTGAATGAGATGAAAGTAGAGGAAGAAGGACAAGGGCTGTGCGTGGAGCCCTGGGAATCACAGTCCTTCAGGGCAGGCAGAGGAAGAGGCTGTCCTGAGAGCCATTGCAGTGTGGTGGGAGAGCTATGAATGTGACCAGGAGAGCAGGCAGATGGAAACCAGCATGGGAAACATTTCGAGAACCAAAGACCAACGCTGCAGAGAGTCCAAGACAGATGGGCACTGGAGAGCAAGCTGGATTGGGCGGTTCACAGCAACAAGGGTGGAGAATCCTGAATTCTGAAATCCACAGCTCTTATTTCACAGAAAGGACAGTTGGGTGGTGGTTTCTCTTGTTTTCTTTAACCACCATTTTGGATATTTGATTAATTACCAGACAGCTAAACTTCCCACTTCTTGGTAGTTAAGATTTACCAAGAAGATTTTCTACACTATTTAAAATTAAATGACTTGTGATTAAAATCATTCAAGTTCGTTGTTCACTGCACTGCTCATTCAATTTTTTTTTTTTTTTTTTTAAGATTTTATTTTATCTATCTGAGAGAGAGTGAAAGAGAGAGCATAAGAGGGGGTAGGGCCAGAGGGAGAAGCAGACTCCCCGCCTAGCAGGGAGCCCGATGCAGGACTCGATCCCGGGACTCTGAGATCATGACCTGAGCCGAAGGCAGTCGCTTAACCAACCGAGCCACCCAGGCACCCTCATTCAATTTCTTTGTTTTGTTTTGTGTTTTAACATCTGCTTCAAGTCACCTCTCTTTAGAGTCTCTATGGTGATAATTTTTAAAAAGCTTTTTCAAGTTTTCTAGAAAATTGCATACGTACACAATAACTTAGTGAATGTGGGCAGTTAGTATGTAGATGTGGTGGTGAAGTGCCTGCTAGGAACTTAGAAATAAGGAATTACATGAACAATTAAAGGGCTAGAGAAGTAAAAATCTCAGAGACAGAATGGCTCTAGATCAGCAAGCTTTGTCTACAATCTTAAGAAAAAACATCTTAATACTCTATCAAGACTGCAGCAATCCCAGGTAGGGTTGTTTAGAAAGGGAAGCAGAGAACAAAGAGAACCTGAGAAGCAGATGTTGGCAGGGTGCACTGAGCAGGGGGTGGGCACCCTGCCTAGCCCCTGTAGTTCTGCCAACAGGCCTGTGCTGTGGAGACAGACATAGTGAGTTTTTGGGCCCTGATGCAGTTATATTTGAATCAGACAAATCTCATGTTGACTTTGATTCCATGCTCCTCCAACTGGTGCCTGGCTAACTGGTTGCTGGAGAGCTTGCCTTTGAGGAGAGAATGTGATTTTCCTACTGATGTCCGACTTCTCTGACCTCTTGGCAGTTATATAATTTATACTGTAAAATAAATGTCTATTCTGGCTTTGTGTATCAATCTCCTGGGGCTTTAATTCATGTGTGAGAGTATCCATGAGCCTGAATGAGTCTGGAATGGGATCAAGTTTCCTGGTCCACGGCTCATGATCTGAATCATGTCAGATTAAAGTCTGCTAAAGTCTGTTGGCAGGCGGGCAGGTGGGCAGGCAGGCTCTTTCTTGGTGAAACTCCTCTATTTCACCATAAGGCCTTCCTCTGGGAGTTTTCACAGATTACCATTATTTTTCTAAAAGTGATAAAATTTAATGTATTAAGACTTAATTCTGTTATAAAGATGTGAAACAGATATTATCTACTGTGAAATGAATAACTGGCCATTTGCAAGCATGTCATGATTGTTCCCATATTGCATTCTATTTCCTAGTGCTCAACTGCATGGGCCAGGCCATTTGTATATAGCCTGGTCATCTGAATAAGGAACTATGATGCCCATAAACATGTATTGAATATCGATCTTGAGTAATATTGGAGACATTCATGGCCATTGATAAAGTTTGTTCTCTGTGGTGATGGGCTGGTCTCTTAGGAATGATAGCATTATACATCTATATGTTCTTTATTTTAAATTCATGTAACTGTATAACAAGTTACATAAGTCACACAACTTAATCTGCCTTTTCTATGTTTCAATATGTATTATAGAAGAAACCATTTTTTTCTTTTTTTTTTCAAGATTTTATTTATTTCAGAGAGAGAGAGCCTGAGTTGGGGGGCAAGGGCAAAGGGAGAGGGAGAAGCAGACTCCCTGCTAAGCAGGGAGCCCAATGTGGGGCTCCATCCCAGGACCCTGAGATCATGACCTGAGCCGAAGGCAGATGCTTAACTGACTGACCCACCCAGGCGCCCCAGAAACCATTTTTTTTTTCTGAAATCAAAAATATATATTGTTCCATGCTGCTAAATTTGTATGCTTTGTCAAAAAAGCACTTGCAGAAAATCAGCTGAAGTCTAGAACAATAAAGTTGGGGCTTTAAGATGTTTTAAGTGAACGAAGAAAAAGAAGACTAGTGTGAGGGTTAGAAGGATGCAAAACAAGAATAAAGATAAAACATTGACCCTGTCTGACTTGGGAGAATTATGGTCATGTGATCTTAAGAACAAGTAACCAGTTTAGGATTTCCCTGATAGTCCTGGTAGATCATTTTGGCCTCTCTGAAGGTTTTATCTAGGGAATTAAGAGAAATCTCATACATTGTCCTCCTGACCTTGAGTGTTTACCCTGGCTTTGCTGTGTACAAACAGGAAAATCCTAGGAGATGCCCAATCAGTTTTAGAGAGGCACATGAATAAAGGTAGGGATTGCAAGAACTGGGTTTGGTGGCTGGGCAGAGAATGATGATCTGAAAGGACACCCAGGTCAGATGCTTCTCTAGCTGTACAAATACATTGCTTGTGAACGTCACTGAATTCACACCCTTGCTTTTCCATGCTATAGACAGGTAATTTCCAGGGCTGCTGTGTTGCATAACTTTGAGGAGTAGTGATGGAATTGGCACCCCTGTAGTTATGCAATGCAGGTCTGCACAGACTGACTGAGGTGCCTTGGGTTGGTCTGTAACAGCAGTAAGTGTATGACTGACATCCTGATAGAGTAGAGGTACTCTGCTATCTTATGAAATAGATAAGATATGCAGACTGTTGCTCAGAGATAGTAGTCTAAAGAGTTAGAACCCTTTCAACAGGTAAAGAAGCCTGGCAAGACTCCCAGCAAATTCATTGACTCTTCCTGATAATTATAGCCCTGCCTTGTAATCTTTTTTTTTTTAAAGATTTTATTTATTTATTTGAGAGAGAGAGAATGAGAGACAGAGAGCATGAGAGGGAGGAGGGTCAGAGGGAGAAGCAGACTCCCTGCCGAGCAGGGAGCCTGATGCAGGACTCGATCCCGGAACTCCAGGATCATGACCTGAGCCGAAGGCAGTCGCTTAACCAACTGAGCCACCCAGGCGCCCCCTGCCTTGTAATCTTAATATAAACTGTATACTGTGCTTCTCAGCAATTCTGGTAAATCTTTGTACTTTGCCAAATGCTCCAAAAAATGTAGGGTCTACTGGCTTATGTCTTCTGTGTAGGCATCAAAGCAGATGATGGTGACATTGTTGGAATGATGGTAACAGACACAGTTGCTTAAAGATGTTAGATTTCCTTGATGTGACAAATACTGAGATATAAGTGACTGGAAATTTCTGTACAAGTGGGTGACAGTGGAGCATGTTTTGAGACAGAAGTATATGGGCCAGCTCACACAGCGGTACAGCTACTGCTCATGGAACCTGCACAGATTCCATTAGTGGACAGACACTCACCTTCTTTCTTCAGCAGTCTTTTTACCCTGACAGTCCTTCTGACTCTTCTGGAGCCTCTGGATGCCTGCCTGCCTGCTCAGCAGGTACAGCTCGTTAATTACTTGTATACAATATGATTACTGGATTATAGTATAGCTCTGCTTAAACCACTTACATTTTTCATTCTTATTAATTTGGAGAAATGCATATGCCAACCCAAACATAATGAGTTGCACAATATTTATTGCAAGACTAGATGAATTGGAGGTCATGTTTCCAGGCATCCCTAGGCTTGGTAACTGTACATTATGGTTACTTCACATTGGGTGATGAGTAATCAGACTTGGTCAGATTTACCCTCTGGGAGTTTGTAAGACAGGGAGAAAGGAACAGAAATGCCAGTGGTGGAAGCAGGCAGCAGAAAGGAGAGGAGCAGAGCCTGAAAGCAACTGAGAGTGCACAGAGTCACGGAGTGAGGAATATCCAAGTAGACTCTGAGGTCTAGACTCTGCCTCTGTCTGCACATCTATTTCTTTCTTCCCTGCCTCTGGTTTTCCTTTTTCTTTTTCCTGATGGCCCTGGTGGAAGATGAATGCTCCACAGTTCCTGAGATTACATGGCTTCAGTTTAAGTAGTCAGCAGAGACAGGTGTTTTTAAATCCCAATTCTACCTGCTAGGGAGGGCAAAATTGATTGGTGTACCTGGGATTATGTGTTCGCAGCTAGTCTATTATGTTGTAGCCAAGGAGAAAGATTTGCCCCGAGAAAACAGAGATACGAGCTGGTGAGAATAAGTTCTCCTACTTAAGGAGTTATATCTATAGGCATATAACATAACCTTTTATTTATTTATTTATTTATTTATTTATTTATTTATTTATTTATTTATTTATTCATTCATTCTTTTGAAGAAATCAAACCTACTTAATATAGTAATAACATAGTCAAAAAAATACACAGCCACATCTGGTTAGATTTGGTTGCTCATCTGGATCTATGAGGATTATTCAGTTATGTTCAAGAGGTTCAGTAGGAAAACTGCTCTTAGCAAGTGAGTAAATAAGACTGCCCTGACAGAAGAGGAAATTTGTTTATTTTTATTTTTTTCAGAAGAGGAAATTTAAAAACATTAAATCAATTAAGATGTTTATTAGATTCCCAATGCTTGAAATCAGAGGGTGGATTTAAGACTTCCGCAACTCTAAGATTTTTTTTTTTATGGGCTTCTTCAAGTTCATTGTAGACCTTATTTTAAACAAGTCAATAATTTCTTTTCAGTGAATATTTTGGACCTAATGTTTTTTTTAAAAAAGATTTTGTTTATTTGAAAGAGAGAGAGCCCATGTGAGCAGGTTTAGGGGAAGGGACAGAAGGAGAGAATCTCAAGCAGATTCCCCCACTGAGTATAGAAACAGACGTGGGGCTTGATCTCAGGACCCTGAGATCATGACTTGCACTGAAATCAAGAGTCAGCTGCTCAGACGACTGAGCCACCCAGGCGCCCTGGACCTAATGCTTTTTAATGACTTTCCTTCCTGGGGCTTCCATGACCCTATTCTCATTCTCCTCTTACATCTCTTTCCTCCAAAGTCCCCTAAACGATCTGTATCTTCCCTACTCTGTGAAAATGGGCTCTGGTTCAGTCCTTTGCCTCTGCTCTTCTTTTGTCACTCATTTCCATAAGTTTTTTCAGTGTTTTGTGCCAAGGAGGCACGTTTCTACCCCTGACCTCTCACATCACTATTTCTTTGTAGACACAGTTGCCAATTGAATGACTACTCAGTGGCTTCATGTCCCACAGTTACTAACTTTCCCCTAATTTTGTCTGTGTCACCAAAATTCTCCCATTTACTTAGGCCTAATACCATGAACTCATCTTTGACAGCATTTCCTTCTTCTCCATTTTCATTGCTATGACCACAGATCAGATTCTCATTGGAATACCTTCAATATTCTCCTAAGAGGGCTTTTTTTTCCCTTTATTTTTTATTTTTTGGCTTTTGTTTGGCTTAAAACTTCTCCACTTAGTGGTTTACAGCCAGAAATCACACCAAGAATTACTTGAAGAATAGTTCTTAAATATACACCCTCTGATCTCCATTACAATCACAATCTCTGGAGTGATCTGAAAATCTCAAAAAATAAAGACAAGTTCTAGTGTAGAAAGTTTCCCAGGTGATTCTGATGTGTACCCTTGATTAAGGATTACTGCTCTGGTCTATACTGTTAGATCAGTTTTTAAACACCACTTAAATCCTTCCTTTTGCTAGCAGCCTCCTCATGCCTGTCAGGTCAAGGTCAAGATCCTTAGTCTGACATTCAGTGCTCACCATTCCTCTATGTGAGCCCTGAACTTGGAGTAACTAGTATTTCCTTTATCTGCCACATTCATATTCAATCTGTAACTTTACTAGTCTTATTAAAGTAGTTCTGCATTAACTTCTCTCAAGAACCACCTTCTCCGTTGAGCACTCCCAATGACTATAGCTCATGTTGTTCTTTCCTTTCCCCAAATTCCTGTGGTCTTATTGTCTGGACTGCTTATAACTCAATACTTGATTATGTACTGTCTTGTATGCATGAAATCTTTTCTATCAAAGTAGATTTTCCATTTCCTAAGAGTAGGAAAGTCTTTGATATCCTGTGCACAGTCTAGGAGAGCCTGGTACTTTGAGTCAACATAATCATACACGAAATAATGTGCATACTGATGCATTGTGGATAAGCCTCCTGCTTATCCTGTATCCAGTTAAAATGATCTCATTTCAGGTTTTCCTCTAATTCAAGTATTTTACCCCATGTTGTTTCTCCAATTAGGCAGAAAGATGAGCATCTGTGAAATTAACCTTTTTTTTTTACTCTGAAATGTGATTTTTAAAAACAAGCTGTGGTTTTCTTAAAATCCAGTATCTTGAATGACATTTATTATTTTTTTTCAGGTAACATATTTTAAAATTTCTTTAAAATTTCTTTAATCCACAGCGCAGGCAGGGCCCAAAACGCAAATGTGGACTTTGTCCACAGATGTATCCTATCAGCCACTAACACTCTGATTGCATTATTTCAAAGGCCCAGCAATCATTTACACTCTTTATTACCCAGGGGCATTTCAAACTGTTACTGAAATGCATCCATCCCTAGAGTAACCATCTGTGAATGTTGACACCACAAGGTAGAACCATGAGAACTAAATCTAATTGACATGCAAGAAGGAGAATTTCAGTTGTCCAGCTATGGACATTAAAATTCAGCAATGAGCTAAATTTTTTACATAGTATCTAGTTCAAGAACTCATTGTAATAAGATTCTCAAGTAGAAATATAGTCCTCTTCTCCATTCAGATAAGAACATCTCAAAGTAAAAGTATCATCTTTAATACGTGTTTATTATAAAAGATTCAAACTCTACAAAGAAAGGAAGCTCTTATGAAGGGAAGGAGATTGCTGTTGCTGTAGGATATTGCAGCAGCAGTACATTTCCTTCATACGTTTGCTTGCCCTCCAGAATCAAAAAAACAAAAAAAGAAAAGAAAATGCCTTATTTTAATATTTCAGCTATATTAAAGTGAACTATTGGAAGCCACATTTGTTAAGATATTAAGATATATTCACTTATATTAAATTGGTTTTATAACAATGGCTTAAAATCTTTGGAAATTTTCTCTCCCTTTATTATGAAATGTAATTGTGAAAGGGTCACTTAAATTGGCTGTCTGGCTGGATGTACCAAGCCCTCATAGTGATACCAGTTCACTTGGAATTATCTAGAAATCCTACAGGCCAACTCATCCCTCAGAAAAGAGGTTCTGTGGTGATCTATACGTCTGTGAGGACAAATAACACCTTTAAAATGCAGTGAGGTCTTGAAATAGCCCTGCTGTTGCAGTCCATTGAGAGATCACTATTCTCCTGAGGTCTCTCCCCTAACGGCTGGAGGGAGAGTAGCAGCACCTGTCAGTCTGTGACAGGAGTGTATTAGCAGACATTTGTAAAGAGGCAACAGTAGACTCAGGCCTTTCTGCAATAAAATTGCACTTCAAAATGATTACTCCTCCAGGGTCTTTGTATGCAGTCTTGCAGCAGGCGGACAGCTCTCTCTGAAGGGCAGGACAAGCATGTCTCTGTGTGTGAAGTGCCGGCACTTGTCTTGTCTTTGCCAGGGAGGACACAATGGCATCTTCTCTTCTCCCCCGCACAGCTCAATCCTGGCTCCTGGGATGAATTAATAAAGGGATATTGCCAAGGGCAGCCTTAGCCAGGGCTCAGGTTCCCAGCTATCGTATTGCTGAAATCTAAGGATAGGCTTCAAGTAACTGAAGGAAAGCACAGCGGGATTTGATTGGCTCAAGATGAGGCACTCTGAGAGAGGTCTGTTAACAGCATTTGGGGAGTTATTTGGCACTGGAAACCTAGATCGTGTCCCCTAAAATTGCAGTATTTTTTGATGTTCTGGGCTCCAGATACTTACCATTCTTTTCTAAAGAGCTCTTCCCTGCCTGTCAGTTTACATGATTACGTTTTGAAAATAATGTCCTGAGGACATCCCTAAGCTGCCTTGGTATTATTTACCACCAGCAGGGCATGTGTGTATTTCAGAACACACCTGTTTAGATCAACCAGGAGATCTGCTTGTGACACAATCCTAGAAGCAGTCAAGACTGCTTTTTATATTCTTAATAAGTTATTTGAAAATTATTTGTATTCAGGAAAAATTCTAACTATTTGGATTCTTCTCTCCAAAGAGGTCAAGTTCTGCAAAATTGTTATAAATACGTATGTATGTATAAATATATGTATACACACATGTGTGTGTTTGAGACTTGTTTAGTGTTATAGTGTGTAATATGTGTTTTGTAATGTGTGTGTGAAGTGCTGTGTTTATTAATGTGTGTATGATTATGTCTCTATTATCTTAAGATTTGAGAGTGTTGATACTACACCATGTGACCTAAGAATAAATCAGGAAATCCTTAAATTTTGACTCTCAAAACAATTTCTCAAACATGATGGTACCATTTTATACTGAGTAAATGCTGGTTATTATAAAAACAATTTTGGCATTTATAAATTAAGTAATATTTTTATAGTCAAGCTAATTCTCTGATTTGCAGTCTTCTGATTTGTAAAAGGTGTTTTTGTGTTTTTAAAATGTATAAAACATGGTATGCCCAATGTGGGGCTTGAACTCATGACCTCAAGATCAAGAGTCGATATGCTACTGACTGAGCCAGCCAGGTGCCCCATGTAAAATGTGTATGTTAATAGTAGCACCTATCTTGAAGGATTTTATGTATTTGTCTATCTATACATATTTGTCTTTTATACATTTATACATCATTCCCTCCCAAACCAAAAATATGTAATAGAAATGTGTATACACACATAGCCCCTCTACATGAATATGAATATACAGAATGAGTTAGTATGTATCAGTGGCTGTTAACTGACAGTAATTTTGCCCTCTCCCCCCCCCCACCCCGGGGGACATTTGGTGATGTCTGGAGACATTTTTGGTTGTCACAATTAGGAGTTGCTACCTGTAGAGAGACCTGGATGCTGCTAAATGTCCTACAATGCACAAGAGAACCCCCCCAAAACGAAGAATTATCTGATCCAAATGTCAGTAGTGCTGAGGTTGATTATCCCTGGATTAGCATAAATTAAATTTTATTGACCTGGTTACATTCATGTGTGTGTGATAGATGTATGCATCTATGTATATGTGTGTGTATATATATATGTATCTATACATATACTATGTATGCATCTATACATTTACATATGTACATACATGTTACATATAATATATATACACACTAGATATAAGGAGAGAGAGAGATGGAAACAGAGAGACAGAGACAGACACATAAACATACACTAAATGAGTTAGTAAATATAAAACACTTTAAACTGTTGCCTAGAATGTAATTGCTGGTATGTATATGTACATTATAATTATTTTTCTAAACCAAAGGTATGGTTTTCACAGGCTTAAAACCCAGTAAAGTTGGATGTCAATTAGCACGTTTTTAAAAAAATGTTAGATATTGATTCAGGTAATTAAATTCTTTAGAAATGACTCTTGTCTATTATAATTATTTTGACTCTAGAGTCTTATTTTCAGAGATAAGGACTTGATCCCAGCCTCTGTGTGTCGATTTGAGTTTCACTTTTTATGCATATACCTTTTGATAGTACTCGTTATGTACAGATGCAGACATTAATGAAGGACCCAGGCCCACTCTGATGATGCTGAGGAGTTTACCTTCTCTAGAAGAGATGAAATGTTTTTAGGACAGACCTCTTTGCTTCAGAGCAAATGCAGGTGTGTTGTTACTCTTTTTGGATAGTTTGTATTAACAGATTTTTCAGGCTCACCCCTAAACATTTTGGGGGGCCAGGACAAGAGGACAAATGTAAGCCCACACATTCTATGTCTACATGTTAAAAGTGGTAAATCAAGGGTGCTCTCCATGTTTTTCTGCTTCTTCTGGAACAACCCAGATTCCTGAGTGCTCAAGGCTGCTTATTGGGTGGTGCCAGGAGCCATCTGATCCCAAATCTCCTTGCCACGTTTCTTTATTCTCTCAGCATGACTGTTCATTTCCTAGGTGTTTTCTCAATCTTCTTCCCCACCCCTTCCACCCCCGTCTTTATTGCCCATAGCTTAGTCAATTTCACCTTAGAAATTTACTTTTTCACCTATCACATTAAAAAAAAAATTCCCCCCCGTATTCACTGTGGTGTCATGATTAAGAATGTGGGTTCTGGGGGCGCCTGGGTGGCTCAGTTGGTTAAGCGTCTGCCTTCGGTTCGGGTCATGATCCCGGGATCCTGGGATCGAGTCCCACATTAGGCTCCCTGCTTGGCAGGGAGTCTGCTTCTCCCTCTGCCACTCCCCCTGCTTGTGTTCCCTCTCTCGCTGTGTCTCTCTCTGTCAAATAAATAAATAAAAACTTAAAAAAAAAAAAAAAGAATGTGGGTTCTGGAGCCCAAATGTCTGGGCCAAATCCTCCATCTGCCCTGGACTGGCTTTGTGATCTTGGGCAAGTTACCTCCCTGTGTGTCAGTCTCTTCATCTGCAAAATGGGGATAATAATAATACTTTAAAGGGTTGTTTTGAAGACAAATGAGAATGTACATATAGAGTAGGTAATAAGTGCTTGATAAATGTTACTATTTTTTACTGAAGGGAAAGTAAACATAATAATTCTTGCCTTTACCTAAAATTTTTGTCTGACCAGAAGCTCCCTTTGGGATTTTGATATTTGATTTCTGGTGTTATGAAGGTGTGATATTTTAGCAGCATTATGGATTAAAATAAGTTTTGGTGAGTAGAAAGGGCATTTTGCCCCATTTAATAATATTTGAGGAAATATTTTCAGAGTACAAGCCTATAGATTAACATTGGGAACTTGGCTGATTTGTAAATTGGGACTGTACTTACTCATTGAATTGACAATTGACTGATCCCTTGTTATCTGGGGTCACTAGGGTGGCCTCTCTTATATCTGCACCTTCACAAACTGAAAAGAAGCCAAGGCCTTTAGCCAAATAAAACATGTCCCACAGTTTATTTAATTTTAGTTTGGCCATTAATTATTGGGCAGTTTTCTATGTGCTAAGGGTTGGGGCAATAATATTGTTAAATGGTTAAGGTGTGGGCTTTGGAATTAGACAGCCTGGGTTTAGATCCTGGCTCTAGCTGTATGACCTTTGGCACATTCCTTAACTTCTCCGCGGCTCAGTTTCCAGAAGTAAAAGGAAAATAAAAATGATAGCTACCTGGTTGTAAGGTTGTAAGAACAAAACGAGTTAACGTATGGGAAGAACACCTCTGACCCATTGTAAGCACTCAACAAGTATTAGCTATTCATCTTTTAAATTCTGTAGGTGGCAGACGTGGTCCCTGTTGTCGTATGGTAGAGAAGCTCACGCCGTGGATTTGTGAACAGCCCTCCACAACTCTCGTGATGGTTTTGCTTCTGTTTCTGTGTGACTTTCACACTTACGCAGAGCTCTGTCACAGTCTCTACGACATCCCGCAGCGTCATGTTTGTATTCCCTGCTCTCCATCCCCACTGGTTCATGCGCTCTTCGAATGCAGGAATGCGTGCGGTCTTTGGTATTCTTTTCAAAGGGCCTGCACAATGCCTGCCACTCTTGATTAAAAATGCTTAAGAAATGTTTGTTGAATGAGTGAATGAAAGAATGGGACCAATAATTTGTGTGTAATTTGTACCCCCATCAAACGAGTTTGGTTTACCAGTTTTCTAGCAACTAGACGAGCTGGTAAGATGTGTGTTTTTGGAGAGGCCGGGTGGGGAGAGGAGGGGAGACAGAAGTTGCTGGTCAGGCATACTGACAGCAAAAAGCGACTACCAGTAGATTAGCAGGGAGGGGAGAGAGAAAAACTATGAAAAGTGTGGTGGTCCATGGCTATTTCATGTAGATGCAGAATGCTACACAGCTCAGTAGCCCTCTCCAGCATTCCTGACACGTCGAGCTGCGGTAACCAAAGTGCCACCTGTGTCCTCCCTGTCCTCTTAGCTTCGGCCATCACTATCCTTCTGTTAGTGCAGCACCAGCCACTTGGTCCCAAAAGCCAGTCCTGGCAAGGACTGTTCAGGGAGAATCAGTTCACAACCAGGAGGTGGGACTCTGGAATTGTCTTGCTGCCAAAGACCCACTCTTTGATGTGTGTCTGTTGTTACTGGACATGTGTGTCCCCAAGTCAAAGTCACCATACTAACCATTCCCTTGACAGGACTCTGGCTTGAACCCTGCCTGTTTACCTGGTGCTTTGACATTCTTCCCAGCTTGTCTTGCCATTCCTGTTCCCACAGAGGAAATAGAGCAATTAGTTTCCACCTGTCGTTTGCGGTTCTCTTTCAGGTTCTCTTTCACACAATTGCCCACTTTGAACACAGACCTTTCCTTGGATAGAATGGGTTGGATCCAACAGGCTGAGGTTTGAATCCACCTTTCCTAGTTGTGAATGCTCTGAGCCTCTGATTTTTCACCCACAAAATGGGGATGATAATGCCCAGTTGTTACAAGTTTAGAAAACATGTACATATGACATCCAGCACATACTTAACATGTGGTTTAGTCTGGCATATACTTTGTAGTCAACAAATGGTAGGTATTATCCCTCCCACTGCCATGTCCCAATCACTGGCTTAGCTCACTCTTCTGGAACCAAGCCTACCTTTACCAGGCAGCTCTGGCTAATCCCCTAGAGGTGGACCCCACAGCAGGGAGAATCTCTTCCAGCATACCTTACAGAGCCTCTTTTGACAAGAGGTTTATAAATACCCTTTGTAGTTAAGAAAAGATTTTATTGTTAAAAAACTAAACTGATGCAAGCTAACCTTTAAAATCTATTGTATACTTTAGAAATATTTCCATAAATATGGTTAAAATGAGTGAAACCACTCTTATTGAAGTTATATTCATTTATCTGAAAATAGAAGGGCCTCACTTTAAAAAAAAAATTGAGCCTTACTACAGATTTTGGAAAATCAGGGAATATGAGTTTTTCAATATCAAATCTGGGTAATAGAACTAGCTAACTCAAATTACTTTTAATCTTTATAGTCGAGGATGAAAATCTAAATCATCTTGAAATTCAGTGGTGACAATTAAAACTGCTTTTGTGTTTCATATTCCTGAATTCATGCAACAGTTTAGGGTTTATTATGTATATAGTGGGTAATAGATAATGAGTTGGGTAGACATTCCTGTTTGTTAATGGTAAAACATTTTTGTATAATTAAATGTTTGGTATCTCTTGCACACACACATACATATATACATATACGTATTGATTCCCTTTTTCTCCTTATGTAATTAAAAGTTAAAAACAAGTGAAAGTTGTTTCAGTTGTGCTTAAGCTCTATCTAAATCTGCTTTGTTTGCAGTAAGACTGATACAACTTTATAAAAATCTAACATTATTTTTTTAAAAAACCATTTTTATGGCATAGGTTTACCCTATGACTCTATGAGCAGTATCTTTATCTTTTGTCTGGGAGTCTTAATGATATAGTAATAGTCAGTGATGCAGTAATTGCTCATAATCTGTTCAGATCCAGAAAGAAAAATGATTTGAATGTCATTATGTCTTCAGACGTACCTAAATCCAATCTTTTACATGTCGTACTGAATCCCCCATATGGTAAAAGATCTGAGCCTGAAGACACCCGCTGCCAAATCATTATGCATCATAATGCTGAGTAGTGATCCTTCCAAGCTGAAAGATGGCATGATGTATAACAAATGAAAGGGAGCTGACACTAGAAAGAACATTAGTGGAATCAATATTATTCAACTGAGACATACACTCCATTAACAGTATGTCAATATGACCAATTATTTTCTACAGCACTGACATCATGATTGTATTTTTTTTTCACTTTGTCTTTAGCAGAAAATAGTTTTGCTTACCGTAATTGTTGGATTGTAGCCATTTGCCAGAAGAAGGTCTTCTTGAACGTTTTGCATTGTAATCATTACTGGTTCAATTTGTCTTTATTTGGTATCTGAACTCCTGATTGTAACTTACCCTAGTTTGAAGGTTGAGAACAATAAACTGGACTAAACATTCAGTAAGTCAATATGAATTCTAGAAATTTATGATGGTATTCACTACCTAGGGAATAGGATAAAATGAAAGCAGGCAGAACTTTGAGTAATTAGAGTTTGTAAACAAATATTTATTTGTAATTATTATTTTTGTTAATTTCTGCTTTCCCAAATAGGCTGTAAGCTCCCTAACTGTAGGGATGTGTATATTTTGCTTGTCATTGTGTTCCCACCACCTAGAACAGTATAGTGTCTGGCAAAGAAGCCTCCTGGTGAATATTTTTTTAATGCATTTCTAATGTTTCATGGATTTCTGTTTATTTTTTTTGACATTGGGAAGACATCAGCTTCAAAGTTATACCTCCAACTACCGTAGTAAGGAAACCTCCATGATCAGGAAACTGCACATACTGTTGCTGGTTCCAGAACCAAGCCATGCCTGTTACACTATGCACCAGCAAATGGATGCACCTCATCATATCCTTCAACACCCATGAGGTGAGAGAATAATCTTTGGTAGCACTGTCACAGAGAAGGAAGATACCTCCATGACCATGCTTGATGGCAGAAACAGCTGTGACCTCAGCCTCACTTCCCCCTTCTAAGTCACACTCAAAAACCTAGCCACAAAGAAATCTAGAAAATCCAATTTTTAATATTCTAGTCTCTACTGGAAAGAAGGTTCATTAGAAAGAAGCTGGAATGGATGTTAAGCACAATCTACTGTTTCTATTCTATCTCCTTAAAAGTCTATATTCTATTAGCAATCTTGGGAAGAATGTAAATGTAGGTGAGGATTTTTCAGTGCCAAAAAATAATTGACAGGTAGAGGGTAGTGGATAAGGGTATGGGCTCCAGAGTCATGCTATCTGAAGTCAAATCCTCATTCCACGATCTGTGCTCCAATTTCCAGATCTGTAAATCAGCATAATCTTGCTTCAAGGTATGAGTTTGAGGAATACATGAGATAAAAAATGTGATATGCTTAGCACAGTACCTGACTAATGGTAATTAACCCATAAATGTCACCTATTATAATTCTAACCCTCATTCATCAAATTTTTGTTTTCTAATAGGAAATGGAGATTCTTTGATTAGTAAGTAAAATTTCAATTTTCCATTATAGTAGGGTTGTCATGTAAGAGTAACAAATCTCATTGTTTAATTCTTCCTGTTTCCTTTTCATTCATTCATGCAGCGAGTGAGGGTTTATTAATACACAAAATCCTGAGGTGGATTGTATTCTAGCTTATTGGATTGATATAAATTCTTTTCTTTTTTAAAGATTTATTTTTTTTTTTGAGAAGGAGAGCATGGGGGAGGGGCAGAGGGAGAGAGAAACTTTTGCAGACTCCACTCTGAGCACAGAGCCCGAAGCAGGGCTTGATCCCAGGACCTAGAAATCACAACCTGAGCCGAAACCAAGAGTCAGATGCTCAACTGACTGTGCCATCCAGGGACCCCTGATATAAATTCTTAATACATGGTTATTGTATTTGGCCATGATATTGGAGAATTTGGCAATAAGGAAGTACATAGAGAATAACATTAAATTACCTATATTAATACTATACAGAGATAGCCTTTGGTGACAAAGTAGTATTTTCCTCCAGCTTTTAATTTTAATTCCTTGTAATATTTTATTATGTGGAATGTAAAAATTGCTATTTCCAACAATGGAAATATATCTTTTTTTTTTATTAAAGGTTTTATTAAGTAATCTCTATACTGAATGTGGGACTCAAACTTACAACCCCGAGATCAAGAGCTGCATGCTCTACCAACTGAGCCAGCCAGGCGCCCCGGAAATACATCTTTTGAACACGGATTTTAGTGCTCATCAAATACTCCATTGTGCCCCTTATGTTTCTTAGCTTCCCTTTTAGTTGAGTTAGGATCCTCACACTAGTTTAGACAGTGATCTGCGAAGAGAATTCCCTAGTGGCACTTTTAGGTCAAGGCAGTTAAGAGCCAGTGTGTTTCCTTTATCCCTTTCTTCCTCTGCTGAAATGAATGTGGAGGTGGTGTATTCCAGATGGCATACCTGAGGACAGCTGTCCAGTCTACTTTGGACTTTACCTGAGTGAAAAATAAACATTTGTTGAGTTAAACCATTGAAATTTACAGATTTGTCTATTGTAGCAGCTTCTGATAATTATCCTAATAACTTATAGAATTTATCTTGTTTGCCAGTGGTATTGATGTACTATTATACTTTTTTCCCCCCAGTTTTAATGGGCCAGGCTATTATGCACCAATTTTCATCAGTGCACTTAACAATTGGTTCTTCCTACCACGTAAACTGAAGATAAATCAGAATGTGTGGTTCAAAAGTGAAAGACTAAAGAAAGTTTACTACCATGTAATCTGTTTTTGTCCCCTTTCTCTCTTTTATTGACACTGAACTGGTCAGTGTTTTAGACTCCCAAAATTTTTGTTGCATGGAAGAAAGTAAAATGGATTGAGATAGTTCCTATTGTTAAATGAAACTTTATGGTATTTGTTATAGGAGACAATTAAGGTAATTAGTGAAATACAAATATAATCTATTTTCTGTCTCAGCTCCTTAGTTATGAGGTCAAAGGAGGAACATTGCAGCCTGGGTTCAGAAATCCCTTTCAATAGCATATTGATAGTTAAAGAGAAAATTGGCTCTTCAAGGGCGTGAAAGGACAAAAGTGAATCCATTAACACTATAGAAAACAATCTGACTACTGTGGATAAAAAATCAAGAAGTAAAATGGATTTTAGAAGGCCATAGAAGCTAATTGTCAGTATTTAGGCCCCTCATCAAAATGATTTTTAATGAGGTCCCTCATAGCTGTGCATCCTAACAGTGTAGGTGGAATGACAAGTCTAGGATCATAGGGGCATAATTAGCTAACCCTACCCTGCCTTTGCTGAACTACAGGGACATCTCCCCTGTCCAGAGGGGACCATGGCAAGTTAGACAAAGCGTTTGGTGAGGGCTTGAATTTCACATCAGAGCTCAGACGAACTGCAATAAAGATGAATTGGGTTCATAAGTATAAAATAGAATATTATGAGAAGAAAGATTAGAACTACTGGAAGAAATATTCGAAAAGGGACTCCAGAATTGATGGTTCAGATTCATATAAAAGTATTTGAGGAGATGCTCTGTCAAAATTCATTTGTCAAGAGGATTTGGCAATTAGCCTCAAGGTGAACACCATGAAACAATGCAGAATACCTAGAAACTGCAAAGAAGTACCTACCCGTGAACCATTCAAGAATTCTAAAGGGGCTCTTTATAAAGGAAATCTGTAGATCATCTTTACTGAATTGCTTCTATGGAAAAGGTCTTAGTTAATGGGCTATATATTATGAGTTTCCAAAGATTGTTACAGAGCTTATTAAACTACAGTAGTTCTCAACTGGGGGCAAGTTTGCCCTCACCTCTCCCTCCACAATGTCTGGAGGCATTTTTGGTTGTCACGACTAGGGGAACACTACTGGCATCTAGTGGGTAGAGGGCAGGGATGCTGCTAAACATCCCAATATCCTACATTGCACAGGACAGTCCCCACAGCAAAGAATCATTCAGCCAACAATGTCATTATTGCTCAAGTTGAGAAACCTTGAGTTAATAAACCAGGAAGCTTGTATTTAAATGAAAAAAGGAGGGGCGCCTGGGGTGGCTCAATCAGTTAAGCGTCTGCCTTCAGCTCAGGTCATGATCTCAGGGTCTTGGGATCAAGGCCCGCATCGGCTCCCCTGCTCAGTGGGGAGCCTGCTTCTCCCTCTGTCTCTGCTGCTCCCCCTGCTTGTGCTCTCTCTCACTCTGTCAAATAAATAAATAAAATCTTTAAAAAAAACTCTTCACCTTTAAAAAGAATAAATGAAAAGAGGGATAAGCCTCTAGCCAAAGCAGTGCCTGAGGAGGGATTATAGATGGGGTGCCTGCCTCACTGAGATCATAGGATTAGCAATCCCTCTAGTACTAGGTTGGAACTTAGGCTGAGGGCAAGTTTCTAGACCTCTCTAAGCCTCAGTTACCAAAAAAGTAGGAATAATAATAATAGTACTTGCCTTGTAGGTTTTTGTAAAAATTAAACAGGAAACATAAGTGCTTGGCACAGTGCCTGACAATCTTTAAATGCCCAGTAAATGGTAGCTAGTATTGGCACAGAAATAAAATTGAATAGATGTACACCACAGTGTCTGTATTGGTTATCACTGGGCCATGAGTTTTAAGTTAGATTGTATTTTAAAATTTTCTACCATAACATGCTTATTTTTATGAGAATATAGTAAGCTTGTTTTAAATCAGTTTAAAAGGAAGCTTCAGATTCCATATCATAAATTCTAAATATCTCCTCTTTCCAGAGTCAAGTCTAGGTTAAGTAGATCACAAAATAGATATTTTCAGCTACTACCTAAATAATGAGTGTGTATAAAGCTTTGTTACTGGAATGAAATAAAATAGTTTTCAGTATTCTGGGATAGCAAAAGCAGTGATGTGTTTATGACAGACAGGAGAATGGATTACAGGATTTGGTTTTGTTCAAGTTATTCACATATATTCATGTTTTGCCTAGACTTTAAAATTATTTCTCTTTCTAAGGGCACATAGTAATTACAGGGAAGTAGCTGAGAGTCATTCTTATTTGACATGGATTTTCCTAATGACAGGTCATATGTGATGAGGGAAACCCAGAAAGAGTCTTGTAGAGTGGTGAAGAACACAGACCCGGCAGCCTGGCTTCCTTGCATCAAATTCCAGCCCTATCACTCATTAGCTTTTCAATCTTGGGGAAGTAACTTAACTTCCTTGTGACTTAGTTTCCTCACCTTTAAAAAGGAAATAATAATGTTTTTATAATATGATGGTTTGAGAAGATGGTATATATTTCTATTTCTACTTATTGATTGTTGGATATGGTTCTATCCATATCTATCTAAAAAATTTCTATTTTTTTTAACCTCCTGCAAACACACAACACTAACTTTGATAAAACAAAGGTAATTTTGATAGACATTCTTCAGCACATAAATAATAGGTATCAGACTGCGCTGAATTAATTAGTTCACTTACATTGGATTGCATTCTCTGGCTTCTTCATGCTGGCAGCTACACTGGAAGATCATATTATTTAGAACTAGATACTAATGCATGGCTGAGATTTCCAAGTTGTAGTTCTTGGTCAAACACCTTCCTTACCTTTCTGTCTTTCTCAAGGAGGGCCTCTCATGATTAGAGATAAAATCTGAGAATGTACACTTTTGTGTTCTTGGTGAGAGAGTGAAGGATTCAAGGTCCCTTTCTCCTGGTGCAGTTTCTTGTTCCTTGTTTTCTACTTACGTGGTAAGACTTGGCCTCTGCGAACCTTCTGCTTTGAAGGAGCCCAGTGTAGGACTGAGGAGTGAGGCCAAGTGAGGGTCCAGGGGCAAGGAATGGAAGCCAGCAGCTCAGGGGTGGTTCTCTCCTGGACCTTGAGAAAAAAGGATGGGAGGTGGGGGGGGGCAGTCTTTGAGACTGGTGAGGGGAACAGTTACTAGCATTTGACAGGAGCCAGAAAGTTGTAACAAAAGTTGATCACTGGTAACATTTGTGCTGAAAGATTTTTAGGCTCAGACTGCCTCAGCAATGCTCAGCAGTGTAGAAACTTTGGATGTGGACCAAGCACTAGGTCAGGTCCTGAGTAGATCCAAAATGGATATCTGAGAAGAATCCTGATTATGTGTCTATCTCTTGTGAGGAGATGGAACAGTGTTGCACCTACCTGTGAATCCTGGTCAGAAGCTTTCATTTCCATAATAGAAGTGGGCTTTATGATGAGGTCTTCTAAAGTTAAGGATCTAGGCTCAATCCACATTACATCATTTTTCAGACAAACTGAGGACCAGAGAGGTTAATATCTTGTCCATCAAATATAAGATTTAAAATATAATCACCCAGATTTATTCTTAAAATAGTTACATGATGAGACATTTCACTTTGAGACTGAGATCAAGATCAAGATTTCTGTTCTGCAAAACTGAGGGCCCTCCCTGAAGGTGCCTCTCTACAGCAAGAATATATATTCCTGCCCTGCTGAAGTCCAACATGGCTACTTGAATTGTTTGGACCTGTGAAGCAGGAGCAGAAGCAACATGCCACTTTCAAGTGGAAGCCTTGGGAGTGCTTGCATGGTGTGTCCTGTTCACTCTTCCCTTTGCTAGCGTGACTGGCAATGTTCCAGGTCAGGCAGGTCTGTTAGCGTGGTCTCAGTCACAACCGCCCTTGGATGGGGATGTGGTGGGGACTAGAAAGTTTGTTGTTTTAAAAACATAATCACATGAGGAAGTGTGATATACGACTTTCCTATGAAGAGCAAGATTTCGATGCTTCCTTTCCTTTATAACTTAAGCTCTGCACACATAACATTCAATAATTGTTTCTTTCTTTCTTTCTTTCTTTCTCTCTTTCTTTCTCTCTTTCTCTCTCTCTTTCTCTCTTTCTTTCTCTCTTTCTTTCTCTCTTTCTCTCTTTCTCTCTTTCTCTCTTTCTTTCTCTCTTTCTTTCTTTCTTTCTCTCTTTCTCTCTTTCTCTCTTTCTCTCTTTCTCTCTTTCT
>NC_058407.1:74675552-74705531 GCF_002201575.2 Neomonachus schauinslandi | reverse complement strand
CTTCCTTCCTTCCTTCCTTCCTTCCTTCCTTCCTTCCTTCCTTCCTTCCTTTCAGAAACTACTCTTTTTAACCCATGAAAGATGTCAGGATTTTAGAAAGAAATAACATCTTGCACAAAACTGAACACTGTTTTTTCCTAAGGACACTTCAAGGCAAACTGTCTTTCCCCATGCTCTTGGCATCCACAAAACAGCAGGAATATATGTATTGGTTCAACCACTGCTTTTACTGACCTCTCACCACCTTATCTCTATCCCACCTCCATGTGCATGTCCCCTGGAGATCACTTATTACAGGAAATACTTACCTTTCATCCAAAACAGTCCTTTCCAAAAATCCTAAGCAAGTCTGAAGTTGGTTCAGAGGATCTGCTGAGGATCTTTCTCCTGGGTTTCTGGACATTGATGTAGGGAAGAAAAGGAAGACCGTGCCATTTAAATCTCCAAGGACTGCTTGAGAAATCGTCTAGGCCAAGAGTATGCTCCCCTAGAAGGCACATATTAATGGTGGAGTATGTAACACTTACTTACATTGACAGCCACCAACTTTTATATATATATCGCATTTTCCCTGCCCAATTTTTCCTTCCCTTCCTGTGGTGCTGAGCTTACCATGTCTCTTATTAACTTTCTTGCCGTCTATGGTTATTCTCCATTCCAGATCAGCAGTGTCTGGGAGGAGTAGAATGAATAGAGAAGGTAACCCACATCTGAGCACTGTCCATGGACTGTACTGTTGTGTCCTCTAGCCCATAACCTCTGTCGGCACCGGGGAAGAGGCTAGACCTGGACTTTCTTCCCATGTTCTGTATGCAGGCCACTCACCTGCTGCTCCTTCCCTCCATGTTCTAGTGTGTCACAGTGTGGGCTTAAGACCATGGAGTTTGAATCAGACTTCAGGGTCAGACTCTAGCAGTATCATTTCTTAGCCATGTGACATCACCTCACTATGCAAGTTTCTAAGCTTCAATTTCTCTATTTTGGGGTCCTGTTTTAGAATTATTATGAGGTTGAAACAAATAATGTAAAGAATACCATGTATTTTCCGGCACTTAATAAATGCTAGCTGCTGTTATTGAGTGACTCTCATGATCACCATTACAGTTACAGTTACTCTTTATTGATCCCTGAGTACTTTCCATATGCCCAGCACTGTGTTATGAAGTGGGAAGAAAGCAGAGAACAAGATAGGCGCGGTCTGCACCCTCCCAAAGTATTAGTCTGTATTCATTTTGTCTCCTTATTAGGTCATAGGAATCTCTCCAACACTGCAGCCCAGAGATTTCTGTTTTTCCTCCCCGGAATCCTAGATTAAAATGTTATGCAAATATTTATATAGGGACATTGTAATATATTGGCAGTTCTATTGTACTAGTAGGGTTATATATAATATCAAGTAATAAGGGCTTTAAGGAAAACTAAAACAAGATGTGTAGTTCATGGTAGAGTGCACTTGTAATACATAGAATAATCCAAGAAAGCCTCTTTGAGGTGACATCTGAGCAGAATCCTG
Source organism: Neomonachus schauinslandi (assembly GCF_002201575.2). Taxonomy (NCBI): domain Eukaryota; kingdom Metazoa; phylum Chordata; class Mammalia; order Carnivora; family Phocidae; genus Neomonachus; species Neomonachus schauinslandi. The sequence goes on along the minus strand of NC_058407.1, from coordinate 74,704,018 downwards.
AATGATGGGAAGGAGTCAGCCACACCGATGTCTTGGGGAAGGTCGTCCTGGGCAGAGAGAACAGCAGCTGCAGAGACCCTTAGATGCACGCATGGGAACAGCAGGGAGACAGGAGTGCCAAGAGACAGTGAGTGAGGACAAATGGAACTGAACGAGGCCAGGGCAAGTAGGAGCTCGTGTGTACAGACTCCTAGGTCGGGGGCAGGATGCCAGATTTACCTTCTAAGTGTACCGGGTGCCCTCCGAGAGTTGGGCCTCTGTGGTCGACCTTGAGAGACTGGATTTGAGAGGATGGAGGCTGGAAGCAGAGAGGTCGGTTAGGTTATGGCAGCAGGGGTATCAACGTTTCTGAGAATGTGTTCTGCTCTCTAAACAGAAATAACCTTTGATTTCTAACCTGTTCATAAATTGGGATCTGATGATACTTGTTTTTAAAATGTATGAAAGTAAAAATCTTGGGAAAAGATGGCTTTCACTCTAAATACTTCTCACATCTCAGTCCTTACTGACGAACCATATTGACGCACAGCACAAGGAAATGTTCCAGACCCTATAGCAAATGCTCAGTCTTACCATCTTTACTTAAATGTTTACTTAAGTGTGTGTAGCATCCCGAGACTGAGAACTATGCCCAACTATTCCAATCCATGTTTCTAAAACCATCAGAGGAAAAAAGTCTTCATGAAGTATCTCCTTTCAATTGGAATAAGCTGGTCTGTCTTCTAGAACTTTTCCATGCCAGTGTTTACATACTTCTTTTGTATTTTATCTTTTAGCACATTATCAAATTACAGTGATTTGAAGAAAGACTCTGGTGTGAACCTGAATGTTCCTAGAACCCCAGGAAGGCATGGACTGACAACCACCCCTCAGCAAAAGCTCCTCTCCTCACACCCACCTCCGAAGCCGGAAAATGACGCAGATCCAACTCAGGGTGTACAGACTGGTGTGGCTAATGGTGTGATGGCAGCACCAAACCAGATGGAATGTGAGGAGGATAAAGTGGCCACTCGTAGCCCAGAAACTCCAGTTCAAACCTCTGAACACTTGCATGCTGTGAACTTAGTGAATGGAGAAGGAGAGGAGGAAGCAACCACAGGCCCTGCATCCCCCACAGCAAAGGACTATGACAGAAATGTTTCTGACAGTACCTGCAGGACTGCCAGAGTCAGCCAGGTGCTCCCCCTAGAAGAAGAAAGGGCGGACACAGAAGCCAAGGTGCAAGAGCGGGAAGATGGAGAAAGCCCTCTGGAACTGGACCAGCTGGACCAGCACCACGAGATGAAGGTAAAGCATGAGACTGGCTCATAAGTAGGAAGAAGCACCAACTGTTCCACTGTTTTTAAAACTCTACTTAATAGCACCCGTGAAATGAATGAGTCAGATCACCCACACCGCCAGTTAAACAATTTTTAAACTTTAGCTGCTAATGGATGTTTCCCCTACTCTATGAGGAAATATTTCACTTTTTCTGGTGTAGTTTCTGTTGATCTTTCTATTATGATTTCAAGAGTCAGAACATTCTGAAGACTTTAATATAGGAAAACCACAAGCTTGCTTTTTTTTTTTACTTAGGAAGAAAATGTTCTTTGTTGCTCTAGATATTAGGGCTACATCCCTAATATTTATGGGCTAAGCAAGAGGAAATTGTATGATTTTCACTTTTCACACATTTCTAGTCTAGACCTGGAAGAGTAACTTGCACCAGCAAATGTTTCATTTAAGGACACAAATACGGAAGTATTCACAAATTAGTCAACAGATTGTAACCGTAACTCTTTCCAGGCTTCTGACTGTTTTTTTTTTTTTAATTTGTAATTAGTATAGTTTTAAAACAATCTACTTAATCTTGGATTTAGAAGCCTCTTTAAAGATCATCTTAATTAAGCAGTTCATTTATAGAAGTAGAGACAGTTCCAGAAAGCTGAAGTGATTTTTCAGGTCACATAATAGCCTGGACCCTTGGTGCCCTGACTCACAGGCCAGTATTGTGTCCCTGATGCAAAAAAATCACAAACTTAAGTGTGTAAATGCAGGAAGTATCCACAAATACAGCATCCACGAGTAATGTTCTGGAGAGAGGGGAGGCTGTGGCAAACTAGAAGTTCAGATTGTTTCTAAAGAGAGCAGCAGTTCAGTGAAATTGCTTCAATGGCATATATGTCCAGGTGCAAAATCTAAGCTTACAAGGAGCTGATTTGCTGGTGAGATATGTTCATAATTTACCTGGGCGACAGAGAAGCTTTGCTACAATTCTAGGAACAAGACCACTGCATTTGTATTCTTTATTCCTGTCAATATGGTGTTTTGGAAGAATTAATAAATACAGCTTTTACAAAGTACCTGGAATTTCTCAGATCAGAGGTGCAATAGAACCATCATTATACAGTTCCCTGGAAGAGAAAGTTGTTTATGTCTCTGAGGACCAAAAAAAAAAAAAAGTTCCCATTGCTCAGTTTCTCTTTTTAATTATAAATAGTAATCTGTGTAGGAGAGTTGAGAATTGAAAATTTGGCAATTATAGGAAAATCTGTAAATGACAAATCAAGTTCTAAATTTATTTAGGATTTTTTATGGTGCCGTGGCTTAAGTGGCATTAACATAGGGAGAAATTCAAAAGGACTAATACTAAAATCAGAGTAAAAAGTGATTGACTGATGTGTTGACAATTTTAACTAAAATGAAATCCACGTTATGGTACAGTTTTTACTAACCCTGAAAAAGGTCCCAAATAGACAAAAAGCCAGGGATTTATTTTCTTCCAGTTAGTGAATAAATTTTAAATACTGTCAGGCAGAGAAAGTTTAAATAAGGAAGTGGGTGGAAGAAAAGTGAGTCATACTTGGTAACATTATCTGAAACATTAAAGAGACAGGACATTGCAAAGTGAATCTCTTCACTACATCTTGATGTAGTGGTAGATTTTAGTGCCGCTGTGCTTGAACCATGGTGAACAGAAGAGGAGGTTAGAATCAAGAAGCTCAAGACTCCTACATTTGTGCTTTAATAGTTGGGATGATGCCACCAGCAAGTGTTTATAAAACAGTAAGAGCTATTCTTATTAATATTTTCATTGGTAATGCCTGTGGTTGCTGGGTAGTACTTTTTTTTTCCTGTCCTGTATTATTATCTGTACATTTTCATAGATGAGTGGTGTTTGGTTTGGGAGAGACTTAAATAGGGCCTTTCTTATTAAGCTAGTGCAATGAAGTACTACAGCTGGCCTTTCTCCTATACGAAATATAAGTAGTGGATGGCACATGCTGTATCTAGGAACAAAAATGCAATTTTCTCTGCAGAGCTATTGATACAAAGACACCACATGTGTCTCTCATCTAAAAGGGAATATTAGGGGGCACCTGGGTGGCTCAATCCGTTAAGCTCTGCCTTCGGCTCAGGTCACAGTCCCAGGGTCCTGGGATTGAGCCCCAAATTTGGCTCCCTGCTCAGCAGGGAGCCTGCGTCTCTTCCTCTCCCTCTCCCTGCAACTCCCCCTGCTTATGTGCTCTTTCCCCCTTCCCTGTCAAATAAATAAATAAATAAATAAATCTTTTTAAGAAAATAAAAGGGAGGATTAGGATTTAATTTCTACATGGTGATAATATGTTCTCCTTTGTTGCTCTGGTTGGTGACTGTTACATTGCCTTTGTTCAAATATGCAAACATAAATGTTAGTAATGTTAAGACGGTAAATTTTATGTTATATATATTTTGTCACAGCTAAAAATGAAAAATGAAATGTTAAAAATAAGTAGTATATAATAGAACCAATGGAACCAGGACGTTTTGGTGCTGCTTCTGGCTTGTCCACTAACTAGTGGTATGACCTTAAACAAATCAATTAAATTATTTGTGCCTTTAGTTAAAGGATATTAACTGGGTGTGATCGTAAAGCCCTTTTCAGTGGTAATGTAGTAATTTTTTGCTGTTGTTTATGGGTATCTTCCTTTGTTAGCATAGCCCATGTTGTCAACTGCCTCTTGAACTGTTTAATGTGTTGAACCTCTTAAGATACAAAGGAATATCTGGGTTTCACTATGCAGACAAGTGAAAAAAATTACTTCAATCTTTATATAATTCAATGCAGAGACTTACATCACAATAGTCTTAGCTAAGTTTAAACAGGTATTAAATGTAATGGCTATTTCTTAAATGCCCGCCAAGAATGGGCGAAGGAGGAATTGGGGGATGAAGGGGTAGCAGAGTAGCATCACCAAGATTGTTCAGAAAAGCAGATACACATTAAAATAGATCTTGAACAGTCATTGTCAATAATGAGAACTGACTTGAAAATCGTCTCAGCTTATGTAACTTTCACTGATACCTGATGTATCACTTCAATGGTGAATACAGAATATTGTTACTTTTACTATGTGAAAGATAATACCTACCTCATTGAAACTATTGTCCTTACCATACTTCAGCAAAGCTACGCTTTTCCAATATTTAAACTTTTTGCAGCATCAGTGATCTAGAATATAGCCAGGCACCTCAAAATAAGCAGATAGTTTTGTTGTTTTTTTTTTTTTAAACCTCTGACTTAAAGGAAAATTGTGAGCACTTTGTGACACCTTTAGCTCTTACCCGTAAGGTGTTATCAGTATCTTTAAATTAAGGTTAATTATGTATTACAAGAGATTAAAAGACTGAAGTCTACTAAGGAGGAGATATCATTAGAAGGAAACCTTAAAACCCCTAAGTGACAGGGGGCAGGAAACTGTCACATGTGTCTGCATACTTGAGGGCATCAGGGGTAACAGTATTATAATCCTGTTTGGCATGACAAATTTGGGTTATCATAAATAGCTTAACTATATTAAAAGACTCAGGTGAAATGGGTCAGGACATTTTAGTATGAATTTCATTTAAAAATGGTTATTTTTTTTTCTCAGATTTATGTGCTTCAGTGGGTAAGCTTCATTAGAAATGCATTAATGTGGAATGCATTCATTGATTATGCCATATAATAAACACTTCTTTTTATAGTTTTCATGAGCCTTTTAATATCCAAGGTATACTTTAACAGGTTGTATTTGTAGATCTTCCTGAGACTTATTAGTGTTTCCTTCCTCTGTACTTCATATTGTAAGCCAAATATAAACAATGCAGATGTATGGTTTCTAAGACTAAAGATAGAAATTATGAATCTGCTATTGGCAAATAATAATAAATCTAATAATAGCAGTTTTATCAAGAATATTACAGACACCTTTTAAATTAGTCCTTTGTTTCACCAAAAATGAAAGAAATTATATAATAAAGTGAGGAATTGATGAAGATAGAAATTTGATACAACGGATAGAGAATTGACAACCTGGAGATTTATAGAAACTTTTTTTTTTTTAAAAAACGTAAATTTTTTTCTAGTGCCTTATTTTTTTAATGAGCATTTTACTTATGTTTTAACATAAGGCTTGAGAGTTTATAACCTTTGAACATACTCAAAAATTAAGAAGATAATCATCTCGTAAGGAAAAGAATGACAGAGAATCAAATTCAGAAGTACTGCAAATAGAAAACCAATGCTGTAATCCAGATTAACTCACTTTCCTTTTTTTCCCTTTAATTTCACTTAATTGTGAATCTTAACACTGTTGATTTTGCAGGATGTAATGTGAGGTATCAGAGCTTTCTGGGAGTTAAAACATAATGCTAACCTTGATTTTCTCTTCCTTATGATGGGCTACAAGTTCCTTTTTGTGAGGCTTTAAATTTCTTTCCCTTTACTTCTTGAAAAATAGAGGGGGATAGCTGTTGAGATCATGTTAGACTTGAAGACAAATAGTAAGTTACTCCTTAGCTTTGTCTTCTCTTGTCAACTCAGCTTCCATTCCAAGAATGTGAAAGACAAGCAGAAGCAATGGAATCATCCAGCTTCACTAATCAGTCTTTGTTGTTGCTAGTATTACAGTGAAAGTTCTCACTGAAGTTGTAGGAGTTTTAAAGCGACGTGTTGAATAACAGAAAAGTTGTCCCGCTGACCATATGGATTGGATAGTTCATAAAAGTCTTGAGGATAGCTTTTCTTTATTCACTTAGAACTGAAAGGTGAATTTAGAAAGTTCTTTATTTTGTGGAGACTCCATTTAGTATATTGGAAAGGTATAAAAAAGTATAATGAGAAAAAATGAACTTCAAAGAGCCTGTACCTGAAAAAAACACCTGTTCCATTTGTAAATTTAATGTGTGGGGCTTACTGTGCTAGGTGCTAGAAACAAATGAACAAGACACACCCTGCCTTCAAAGCCTCGGTCTACCCAGTAGAGAGACATAAGTAAATCCCCATGCTATGTGGTGTGATCTGTGCTTCGCAAACACAGATGAGGAATTACCTGTGCCTGGGTGAGGGCTGGTTGAGGGGCAGGGTGCTGAGAAGCAGTTGAATTTAGCTTGAAGCAAAGTGATGGGGAGGTTGCTAGGGAGTTGAGTGAGGTAGGGAGGAGCAGCTGTATCTAGTCAGAGACAAGTGAATAGATGCCATATTTGTGGGTGTTTCTGGCCCAATAAGAAGAGGCCAGAGGGCTAGAGAATTGTGTGAGGGGTAGAAGGATAGGTTTAAAAAGAAAATATAAGCTAAGGACAAATTGCAGTGGGTTTGTATGCCTAAGCTGTATCTTTCTCCCCTGAAAACAATGGATTTTTAAAATTGTGATAAAAATTAATAATCCTCATAGAAAATCAAGAAAATGCAGCAAAGCATAGAAAATACAAATATCACCCATATTTCCAAAGAGAGCTGCTTTGGTATTTAACATTCCAGCTTGTTTTTCTGAGCTGATATTTGGGAAAAAAAAAAAAATTTTTTTTTCAATAGCCTAATGTATGGTAGTTCTGCATCCTGTTTTGTAGGATTAAACATAGGTGTTTTCCTGTGTTATTTCATACTAATACTATCTGGCCTCCAAGGCACTTAATTAAAGCATGGAAGTGACATGATTATACCATCTGTGGATTTTAGAAAAATGAGTCAGATAAAAGGAAAACAGATGGAGCAGTTGTAAGCAACTGCAGTAATCCAGGTGTGAGAGGATGAGGTCCTGGACGGATGCGGTGGAGGGTTAGGGCAAGGAAGGGAGATTTCTGAGGGCCTCCTGATGGAGGTAGGGAATGAGTCATGTTCAGCTTCTAGCTTGGATGAAGTGGCAGATGGTGTATCACTTACTGAACTACAAGAGAATGGAAGGAGCGGTGTATTTGGAGGGCAAAAATTTAATTGGGTTTAGACATACTAAATTTGAGGGACTTATGGATTGTCCTCATGAAGATGTCTCAAACAAAAATAGAATACTCTGGAGACGTTACAGTCTATTGGGTAAGGGTGAAGACTTTAGAATTAAAAGAGATGAGTTCCTACCCCAGCTTTGTCACTTACCAGCTAGGTGACCTCAGACATGGTACTTTAACAGAATTCGGCAGGTCTTGGTTTCTTAATATGTTAATGAAATAATTGAGGTGGCAGACAGGAAGGAACATAATTGTATTTGGAATGTTGGGAGAGGTAGAGTTGCTAATTAGGTTAGTTTTGTACTACTGAGTTTATGGCATCTGTAGGACATCCATTTGGAGATATTAATTAAGCAAGTGGAAATACAGATCTGGAGCTCAGGAAAGAGGATAAGAATGTAAGAGGATGTACATAAGGGTGTGATTAATATTGCCGAAATAGAATGTGCAGGAACAGGAAGAAGGGCAAGGACCGAGCTGTGGAGAGCACAAACGTAATCAAAAGGGGAACATAGTAAGTTGTGTGAGAGGAAAAAGAAGAGCAAATCATGAGAACCACAGGATTTGGGGGGAGGGGGCACAGGATTATTGGTGGGCTTATAAGGATGGTCATCATTTAGAATATGAAACTAGGAGTTAGTCTGGAGGCCTTGGCCTTACTGGGACATTATAGCTAACTAGCTCAGAGAACCTGGGTAACCAAATTAAATGCAGTACATTTATAATGCACATATACTATTTGCAAAGTACTGCAGAAAATACAAAGAGGAGGGGCGCCTGGGTGGCTCAGTTGTTAAGCATCTGCCTTCAGCTCAGGTCATGATCCCAGGGTCCTGAGATCAAGCCCCACTTCGGGCTCCTTGCTCAGCGGGAAGCCTGCTTCTCCCTCTCTCACTCCCCCTGCTTGTGTTCCCTCTCTAGCTGTGTCTCTCTCTGTCAAATAAATAAATAAAATCTTAAAAAAAAAAAGAAAAAATACAAAGAGGAAACAGCTGAAAAGGAGTATTGAGATATATAACCATTATATAAGAGGTAAAAGGGAAAAGAGAACTCAAAGTCAAGGTTCAGAGCATGGCTGAGAGGGTGAATTCTTCCTTGTTAGCCTAAATTGAGAAGTGGGGAGAGTCTGGAACTCAGTGAGCGAGATACTAAGACTACAGTGTAGAGGTGACTCTTAGGCTGGGTGCTGAATGTGTCAGTTTGGGAAGTGCCCCCATAGAGGCCAGTGAGGTAGCCTCAAGGGGTTGAGGACAATGGAGAAGGTTAGCTCTCATGGTGACTTGTGACTAAGATTCTGAGGGCCAGGATCAAAGGTAGCGGGCATAATCAACAGTCTCCCCAGCATTGCTGAGTGGCCTGAAACTTAAGAAAGAGAAGATCAAACTTGCAGTGGGAGTGAGGCAAGGTCTGCAAATCAGCAGTACCGAGAGAACAAGGAGATAATGGAGTCAAAGATGGAGTTTAACAATGTTGACATGAATTAGGAGGTTTGGGAAAGCGAGGTGTTTGGGGGTCACAATGCATCTAAAGATGCTGTTTGGCATGGGTGGGAGAGAAATGAAAAGACCAGATCTTAAAACACAGCAGTTGTTGTATGTAGCTTACAACAAAACAAAACAAAACAAAAAGAACAATATACCATAACCTGGTGGTCAAGAAGACAGGCTTAAGAGCCAGACTATCTAGGTTTGCAACCCAGCTCAGCCACTTACTTACCAGTTGTATGACCTTGAGCAGGTCACTTAAATCTCTCTGTGCCTTAGTTTCTTCATATGCAACATGGAAATAATACCTATCTCATAAGGTTATTATGAGGCAAAGGTCATTGAATCATTGTAAAGGATTGAGAACAGTGCCTTAAAACATAATGTGAGCTGTCTGTTAGATAAACATAAAATAAAGTTCTGTTTCCTCATCTGTAAGTCAAGATGAACAGACTCATGACCTGAGATATCCCTTGATAGATCCAAAGTTCAGCATATCCTGCCAGGTAAGTATTCCAGCAGCTGTCGGTTCCGTGTTAAGCTGACGTGCTCCTTTGCAGGATGCACAGAGATAATTTTGCATGCCACTTCCTTTTTAACCCTGGTTTCCTATATTTTGTTTGTTTCTCTTACTTGAGGACCATAGGTTATTTCCACATAGTGCAGTCACTTATATGCACAAGGTTTTAACGCTAGGGAACTATCATCAGAAAATACTTATGTTACGTAATTACTTTGATGGTCTGCCTAGATTTGGTATAGGTTAATTCAGTTATTCATTGTGAGCATATATTAAATTCTTCTTTGTGCCTTAATTTCTGCAAAAGGCAAAGGACAGTTTAGTCTAATGTATACTAATTGGGTATAAGAAGAACAAAGTTCTCTCTTTGCTACCACTTACTTCCTGTCTGATCTTATGCAAGTAACTGAATTGTCCTTCTCAGTGTAAGCTCTCTTTTGCCCTTCTCCCTACCCTATCTCGAAAGGATATAATGTAAACCTTCTGATTAAAAGTTCTCACTTGGTACTCTCCTGTTTTGAACTGAATAAATAGTATAGATAGGACATCAGATTGGAAAAATATTGGTGCTGGGTCGAAAGTAGGCTTGGACTGTGCTCCCAAAGCTTCCTGAAAGATCATGCTAAAGTAATAAACTATTTATTCTTGTGATACTATACAATGAAGCCCTGGGAAAGGAATAACGTGTGTGTATCATAGTGAGTATTCTTTTTCCTGTAATGTGAACCTGGTGATAAATTTCTTGCTGATTACAAATCTTCCCTGAGACCATGTGACCTTCCTTATGGCATTACTACATGATCTTAATTGAACACAAAATCTGTATTTTATTCCCTTACCTTCTCATTTTCTTGTCACACAAATCCACAGGGACTTCTCTTAAAGAGCTGTAACAAAGCAAGAACTTTATTTTCACAGACCAAGATTTGAATCCTGGCTCAGTCACTTCCTAGCTATATGATTTGGGGCAGATTACCCATCCTCATTAAGACACTGCTTCCTCATCTATAAAATGAGAGGATAATGATACCTGCTTCACAGGATATTAGTAGGATTCCACTAGATAATTCATGTGAAGCACATACTGTAGTGCCTAGCACACAGTAAGTACTCTCTAAATGGTGGGGCTGTCATTGTCTCTCACTTGTGATAGCCTCCCTTGACTTCCCTGTTCTTTAGTATAATGAGAAAAAAATGTATACAGTTCTGGAATATTGGAATGATGGTGTCAAGACAAGTTAGAGACTTTAAGATGCTTTTTGAGATGATAGGCCAATTATGTGACATTCAAATATCATTGTGATCTCATTTTAAATTATCACCTGGAGCCATATAGAAGACTTTAATGTCTAGGAAGACATTAAAAATGACCTATCAAAATGTTGATGCATCTCATGAATTGTGGTACAAAATCAAGTGTTTATTCCCTAAGTTGACTCATCTTGTTATGAAAGAATGGACTTCAGGGAAAGCAGAAACATATGTATTCATACAAAGCCACATCTGCCTTCTCCATGAAAGAATTTAATTAATTGGGTAGAAACTTCCAGAACCTAGAAGCATTCATTCTGGTCCTATAAAACCCAATAACTTATGTACATATTATTTTAAATATAACCTATAATGAATATATGGAAAGAGCAGTTTTGATTCAATGTATTTAGAAAAAAAAATTCTTCCTGCTTAAAATGAAATCATGGGAACATGTACTGAAAAGTTAAAAAGCATAATTGAAGAGTAGTAAAGCATGATATCAATATCTGATTCATTTTTATGTAACTGAAGGCATTGCCTTTAAAGTATCTTCTAAGAAACTCTAATTATTGATGAACCTTTATGAAGTTCTTTCCAAAATATCTGCTCCCCTGCTTGGTGGTTTTGAGGCATGTGGCAGTGCGTATGGCACTGAAGATGAATCACTGGCTCCACACAAACATTTTCTGCCTACCCAGTAAATGAAGTCTGTGAGCTGCAGTGGGGGCTCTTTGTCTGGGCTCCTGCCATATGGAAGAGTCATGCCAAAAGGTCTGAAAAGAGCTGCAGGAGCTGGTGACATCTGTAAGTGGGGAGACAGAACTGACAGTGCAGCACATTCATGAGCCAGCGGGCACAGTGACTCACCACCAGGCTGAACCTGACCTAGTGGGAATGGAGCGGATCTCTGCTGAAAGGTTACTGGACGTGTGCAAGTGCATTGTGCAGAGAGAAGTAAGAGAGAAGCAGAGGAAAGTAAATTGTGTAAGCTTTTACCGTAAGAGGCGTACATCTTGCCTTTTCAATTGGGATTGTTTAGACATACTCTATTGTATTTTTGTTTGAGGCAGTACTCTGAGAATCAGCTTTCAATATAGGACATAGTTATCATTTGCAAGTGAAAAAAATCTGTTTATTTTATAGAGGAATATCAAAGGTAAGATGCTTTTCTAATAGCATATTCGTTATTATTTTTAGAAGTGAAGTCTGTGTATTAGGTTCCAATAGAGGCAAACAGGATTTTTTATTAAATCAATATTGTGTAGCCATTACTGTTTTCCAAAGAATCTAAAGAATATATGACTTCTTAGTAAAGTGCTAAGCACAAAGTAGGGGTTATATAGTTTTGAAGTGGCAAATAATAAGAGACAATATTCTATAACTTGACCTATTTAACTTTCTATTTTAAAAAAATACCGTGCTATATCCCCAGTGTATCAGCAATTTTAGAACAGGTTTGTTATTTAAGCACAAGTCTAATAGAGTAGTAGAGACCCATGCATGCAGACGGATCATGTATTTCTCCCTAAATGTACTCACAGATGAGTTTCAGTAACTAATTTTTTAAAGTTAGAAGCCATCAGGGGCGCCTGGGTGGCTCACTCAGTTAAGCCTCTGCTGTTGGCTCATGTCATGATCTCAGGGTCCTGAGATCAAGCCCCACTTTGGGCACTCTGCTCAGCAAGGCGTCTGCTTTTCCCTCTCCCTATGCCCCTCACCCCACTCCTGCTGTCTCTCAAATAAATTTCTTTTTAAAGATTGTATTTATTTATTTATTTGACAGAGCAGGAGAAAGCGAGAGCAGGAACACAAGCAGGGGGAGTGGGAGAGGGAGAAGCAGGCTTCCCGCCGAGCAGGGAGCCCGATGCGGGGCTCGATCCCAGGACCCTGGGATCATGACCCGAGCCGGAGGCAGAAGCTTAATGACTGAGCCACCCAGGCTCCCCTAAAATCTTTAAAAAAAGAAAAAAGTTAGAAGCTATCATATCATTACATCAAATATGACTGAATTTTTAATACCTGATAATTACTAGAATGCTGAGAAGCCTGCTATAAATAGAATTTATATTAGAGAAAGAATGTGTAAATTAAAATGCCTAGTAGATATCCCATTTCGTTTTCAAGTGGATAGTTTGTATTTCCTTAGTCTGTATCCCTTGTAGGCACTTACTAGTCTTGTTTCTTGTTGCAGAGAAGAGTTAGAGTGAGAGCGAAGGGTTTACTGACCATGACGTAAAGTCCCATGCTCTCCTATATGATTGGAATCTGCTTTGGTTACCTTTTAACTGTGTGACTTGGGGCAAGTCACCTGGCCTTTCTGAGCCTTGGAATTTTGTCTTTTGTATGTGTGTGCTGCCTATAAAACAGAAATAATGTATCTATTCTATAGAGTTATTATAAGGATTAGTCAATTTATGTAAAATATAACAGTGTCTTGTGCATAACAAGCAATCAGTGAATAAGTGTTAGCTGTTCTTCTGGTGAAATTGTTGTTTGGGTCGGTGATTTCCTCACCTCCACCACAAAAATCCCTAGTAACTTTTCATACACCTATATGTGAGTGTTTAAACTGAATGTCAGCAAGTTTACTTTTGCTTATCTTTGTGTTGGTTTTGGCAAGGTCAGGGTCCTGACATTAGAAGCCCATCTGTGTGGAAGGACACAGCTTTTGCTAATAACTCCTGGCATCCCCCTTGGATTTTGCAAATTATGACCAGGATACCTACAACTTGCCAAGTTCAGCTAAAGTATGATTTAGAGTCAGCAAAAGATTGTTTATTATAAGCTTCCTATTTAAGATCCTGTAGGATGTGGAAGACCTCAGGAGTGACTTCACTGCATAGCAATAACAACCAGTATGACCTGTTGGTTAATGAATTCTGTGACTCATAAGAGATGTATCATTTTATCATGGCACAAATTTTGCTGGGTGGTTTTCTTTAGAGTTATTTGTCAAACCAGAATCAGAGCATAGGAAAGTGTGTGAGTAAGTCAAAAAGATACAGTAGTACCACTATTAGAATAGGGCTTGGGGGCACCTGGGTGGCTCAGTCATTAGGGGTCTGCCTTCGGCTCGGGTCATGATCCCAGGGTTCTGGGATCGAACCCCGCATTGGGCTCCCTGCTCGGCAGGAAGCCTGCTTCTCCCTCTCCCACTCCCCCTGCTTGTGTTCCCTCTCTCTCTGTGTCTCTCTCTGTCAAATAAATTAAAAAAAAAAAAAAAAAGAATAAGGGCTTGGAAAGAGCAAGCCACTAATACTAATGACAACAAGGATGTATCTCAAATGCATTTTGAGAATTGGAAGAGGCAAGACTCAAAAGGCACATACTGTGTGATTCCATTTACACAACATTCTGGAAAAGGGCAGATCTATTAACAGGAGCTGGTGATAGGAGAGAGGGGTGGGGCCGAGAGGAGGGAGCCCCAGTGCATATAGCCTCATGTTTCATTGGCGCCTGAACCAGTCACTGTATTCTTGATTGTTACACCAGTCAGGGCCTAATTTTGATCTGGGGAATGAGGGTAGTTTCTCCAAAGGAAAGGCTACATAGTAGTAAGATAGATGCTCTGAACAAATCTGGGTATCATTAGGAAATGGAGGGAAAGGATGTCAAACAGGCAAACGATAATGCTAATACTTTACCCTGAATTTGTTGTTTAACCAAAACCTTGGCTAACTGTGGAATTTAATGACTACATAGTTCTTATTTCAGTATTTTTGAGACCACAGATATTTAAACAGTATTACATTACTTTACCTGAAGATTTCACATAAAAATACCTCATTTCAGTGCTGCTGTAAAAAGCAAAATGATAACTTTTCACATTAGAACAGATACTGCATAAAGCATAAAAGTAGACCTCATATGCTGAACACAATGAAGCATTCCTACAGCTGAATAGGATTTTATACATAGTTTAAAATGTAGTCTTTGCACAAATTAGACACTGGTTTAAAATATACTTTGTACTGCTTTCCTATTAGTTTTTACTAAACCCTTACTATGATTCATACTTGCCTAGAATGAAAAGGATACTTCAGCAAATACCTAGGTAGAAGTTTCTCAACAAAAAGATGTTTAGGTATAAAATAGAAAATGAGTTCTAATAGCACCAAACCCAAGAGCTTTGGATAGTTGAAGAAGGCTCCATGGACAAGGAATGGAAATTCAGCAGGCCATCCCCCCCCAAAAAAAAGTAAGTCTTAAACACCTAAAGAGATAAAGCAAGAATGTATGCCATGGGGGCGCCTGGGTGGCTTAGTCGTTAAGCGTCTGCCTTCAGCTCAGGTCATGATCCGAGGGTCTTGGGATCAAGCCCCGCATCAGGCTCCCTGCTCCATGGGAAGCCTGCTTCTCCCTCTCCCACACCCCCTGCTTGTGTTCCCTCTCTCGCTGTGTCTCTGTCAAATAAATAAATAAAATCTTAAAAAAAAAAAATGTATGCAGAGAGAATGGAAAGAAGAAAAGTTTGGGAATGGCCATGGACATGTTTTATAACGGTGCATTAGATTGGTGTGTTTGGAGGGAAGGGTGCCTGCAAAGGTACAACGGGAAAGAAGTCTGAGACAGTGAGCAGAGATGAGATTTGAACAACCCTGAATGATGTACAGAGTCTGGATTTTATCCTGCTGGTGAAAAGAGGACTGTTGGAAGTTTTCCTTGTATGGAAAGTAGAATGATCTTGGCAAAGCAGAGTTAGAAAGATTGCTCATACAACAGCATGCAAGGTGGGTCTGATTAGCCAAAAAATGGTAGAATCAGATCAACTGGGAGCTATTGATTGGCTGGGCTTGACATATGGTATGAGCAAAACCGGGTGGCAGGGATGAAAACTTAAAGGATGGATGCTAATGATATAATATGAGTAGGAGCTCATAGCAGCTGGATTTTGTGGTAGGGAACTAAGTTTAGAGAGATTCAAGATGCCAAAGCCAGGTAACTGGAAAGGGATGGAACCATCATCAGGCTGGTAAAGTTCTGGTGGGGTAGGGTGGCATGGGGTAGGGTGGGAGGTGGTAAGAGAGAGGTTTTCCTGAAAAGATGAGTTTGGTCTTACATTGACAGCATGTCAAAGTGGTAATAAAAGTCCAACAGTAGTTAGGTTTGTGTTATTGCTACTCATTCATGTATTCAGCAATATTTTATTGAATGCCAGTATTTTATTGAAGACAAGAGAGAGTTACCAAGTTAGCGAGAAAAAAAAGTGTTCCCATTCTCATGGAACTAGCAAAGCTATACAAATATATTTAAGGGCTAAGTAAACATACACGGAGGGAATAATACAGTGTTTGTATTTAAGATAATATGGGTAGAGGGAGGGGAGGATTGATGAAACAAGATTAACAATGAGTTGATAGCTGTTGAATCTTAGTAACGGATACATACTGGTTCATTTTACTGTTTACTCATATGTGATTGGAATTTTCCCTAACATTTTTTAAAAAGGCAAAAAGTTGGGTACAGAGAGCTAATAATTAGACAAGGTATCTGAGAGAATGATGAAATCATGGCTAAAGAGTGGCCTGAGAGAGGCAGGGAGAAAATGAGCCAAATACAGTATCTAAGAAAGATAAAAGGTGTTTTAAGAACAAAGATGAGAGTGTTAATTTTGACAGAGGCTAAAGATGTTCTAAGTTAAATCTAGAAGATTATTTTAATTTTGTTCATTTCTGGTTGGATGGCCCTTCATGGCTGAAATGAATTGGGTACCTGAGCAGCTTGAGAAAACTGTTTTGACCATCTGATAAGGTGTTTATTACTTGAAAAATATGTCCAGGCTTTATTTCCTAATACGTGAACATCTATTGTATTTTTAGGAAACTAACGAGCAAAAGCTTCACAAAATAGCCAACGAACTTTTGCTTACAGAAAGAGCTTATGTCAACCGACTTGACCTCTTAGATCAGGTAAGATTTTCCCTTTCAGGGTTATTTTTTGGCATTGTACATCATTTTTAGTAATCAAGGGGTTTTAGGAACTATAAGAAGGGCATGATTTTTTGGCCAGTGAAAGCTTTTTCTTCAAGGAAATCTTTAGGATTTTTAGCTTTGTCAATGAATTCACTAGACACAAAGGGTTTTCAATTCATAAAGAGCAGATTCAAGGACTCTCTGTGAGTCACAAAATGCCTTTATGTGTATCTTTCAACACTAAACACTAGTATGTTTCTTGACCATTTGTTATGATCCCAGAGCCATGTTACCATTATCATCTAAATTTAAGAGATTGGTGATTCTAATTCGTACGTGAATATGTCACTGATTCTATTTGTCTCATGCACTCTTCAGCCCCATGTGAGTCATCTGAATTAATGGAGTATTAGGGCCAGAAGAATTTTGAGCGTTCACTTGTTCAAACTTGTAGGAGACATCTAATACAGTGCCTGGTGTAAAGTTGCATAGTCAATATTTGTTGGTAGTGACATCCTACTTTTTCACATTTTGTACTCTCATCACGGAGCCTCTCATTTGAAATACACGTACGTTTACAAAGAAAGTTTTAAAATGCGTCATACGAACACTTGAAAACTAAGGCCTCTTAATATTGTTTTAATGATAAAAGAACAAGGTAATTGGTAGATTGTTAATGTAGACTTTTCTTATTAGAAGAGAAAGTTGCCATGTTTGAGTGTTAATTATAAGAAGAATTGTCCCGCCATCGGAAAACTGGAACTTCATGGGAACACGCCATCCTGGGTATTATACCTCCTTATCGTCGGTTCCTAGAGTGAACTCTGGCCCTATTAGAGTGAGCCTTAAGGGATCAGATTAAGCGTTCTGTTCTTTGAAATAACGAGTTTGTGACTTAAATACTCACTTTCCAAAGAATTTCACTGTAAGTCCATCAATTCATGTTGAGTTTGTACCTTCGAAACGGTTTTTTTCCTCATGGGGATTACAGACCTGAAATGTTAGGTATTCCCATCATGGAGACATGTCTTTTCCTCTTACCAGGTTTTGTGGGTTTTTGGTTTTTGTTCTTCTTTATTATTTTAGCCGTATTAGCTTGTCAGCTACTATTGCTGACCTTTTAGAATTTTAGAGTCTTAATTAATATCCTATCTATTGGAGTCTCTAAGGACATAATTTTGTGTTCTTTTTGCCTCCCAAGAAAATGCAGTGGAGGTGAATTTAGAAAATTAACAACCATCTGGACATTATGAAGGAACAGACCTCCTTCTGCCTACATTTAACAGAATGGCAATTAAGAGGTATAGTAGCCCTAGTGGAGTATAGCTAAGACTGCAATTTTTTTAAAAATTGTTTTTAAGATACTCATTATTATGTACAGGAGATCTTTTTATCCTCTTGTAAGTGTTCAAGTTATCATGCATTATTACTTACTTAAAAGCAAGAAAACATCTGTGAACTGAAATTCTTTTATTTATCCATTGACCAGATATTTATTAAGCACCTGTTCTACTGTGGGAACTAAACTGTGATGGCCTCCCTCCCCAAGGGGGCATACAGGTTTTAATAGGGAAAATGAGATTTATGCCAACAAATTACAGTAAAGGGCAATATGATACACGTGCCATCAAAGTCATTCCAAACATAAAGAGGAGTGAAATGTACCACAATTGTTGTATGTAAAGCTTTCCATCTCTCTTACTTCTACTTATAGATAGGAGTAAATCCCTTTACCTCACTTGGAAATTCTCTGGCATAGAAAAGGTTAACATCCCCCAAATAGATGCATAGCCTAGGTTAGAGTCAAGGTTTCTAATTCTAATTCCTGGTTCTTCTCAATCAAAGCATATATTCAGACATTTCAAAAATGATTTATTTCTTGAACCATGAACCTTTTCATTGATTCAACGAAAGTTACTAAGAGCCCACTATATGCCCAGCACAGTGCTAGGTGGTAACCAATAAAGTTAAAGTAATGTTTGCTTTATTCTCTTATTCAGGTATTTTACTGCAAATTATTAGAAGAAGCAAATCGAGGCTCATTTCCAGCAGAGATGGTGAATAAAATCTTTTCTAATATTTCATCAATAAATGCCTTCCATAGTAAATTCCTATTGCCAGAGCTGGAAAAACGAATGCAAGAATGGTAAGAGGAGTAGATGGCAAATGATATGTCTAAGGCAGTCACATTAGGTGCTGCGTTATTTGCTTTTAAATTGAAACAATAATGCTACACAGAGCTACAGCCAAACATTTGAGTTAAATTTTTACTGTAAAGACCACTGATAAGGAGTTGTGGTACATTTTTAGCTTTGGTTGAAAAGGATTTCATCTCTGCTCTCCAAACTATCTTTTGATTAGTGGAGATGAGATATCAGGGGTAATCTGGAACTTTAAAAACTCCATAGCATGTCTCTTTACTATGTCATTCCTAAACTCCCTCTAAAAAGGTGCTGCTTCATTCTCTACCCATCTCATGGCAAGGTGGGTCTGATGAAGCACAGGGAGTGTGTAGAAAGTGATCACTTCATTTGGAGTCCTGTTAATTCACTTACTCTCTAAGAAATCTTAATGACCTGTTTCTGTGTTTTGTACAGGGAAACAACCCCTAGAATTGGTGACATCCTTCAGAAATTGGCACCATTCCTTAAGATGTATGGAGAATATGTGAAGGGATTTGATAACGCTATGGAATTGGTTAAAAACATGACCGAGCGTGTTCCCCAGTTCAAAGCAGTAGTTGAAGAAATTCAGGTAATTGGACCCTTTTGTTCAAGGCTATGAATTAGTTTTTCCATAGAAATCATAAGGTCTTCTAGATCTAAAGTTCAGATTGAGACATCTTGTGAGGCCCTATATCTCAGGGGTTAGAGCACTGGTCTTCTAAATTGAGACATCTGTCGGAGACTGCCAAATTCCATGCTATTCTGAATTATGCAAAAATCATCTCTGCAAAATTAACATATTTATTGAGCACATGCTATGTGCTGAGCAGTAAAGTCTGTTTGCTTTTGAGTCTAGCTTTTGTAAAGATCCACATAAATTTATAAAGTGAGTTCCCATTCAGGTCTATGCTTCTCTTGCTTTCTTTCGGAGGTTGAGATGATGGAATGAATATAAAGAATGATTGCCATAAACCCTGACATTCTGCAAACATTATTATTCTGGGTGTGTGTGTGTGTGTGTGTGTGTGTCACTTTATATATGTGTCCTGATTTTTTTTTTTCCAATTTCACCAAATCTGGATAATACACTTTAATAACACCGTAGTAATTTCTATTTGATTCTCTAGTCAAAGTTGTTAATAACGTATTATTTGATAAAGTTTAAAAAATCAAAAAGGAATTCTTTGGATCACATAGGATTTTTGGGTGGGGATTCTGCTGCTCCTCTGTTTTCTTTTGTGCTATATAAATATTTCTTATTCTACCATTTCAATTCCTCTAAATTTTAAAACTGTTTTTCATTTTTTTTCCTACTATTTGTTGGGGGAATTATAATATGCATCTTAATTTATCACAGTCTACTTCAGATTAATACTAACCTTAATTCTGGTAAAATACAGGCATTTTGCTCCATTGTAGCTCTGTTCCTCCATGCCCTGTGCTTTTAGTCTCCTATATATTCCCCTTGTAGGTTTTAAATCCAGTAATACAGTGATATAATTATTATTTTATATAATTTTATGTCTTTGGAAGAAGGGAGGATATAAGAAAATATATCTATAAATGTATTAACCCATATATTTATCATTTCTGAAGTAAGTTCCTTTCCACATAAAATGATGTGTTTCTCGTAAGGCAGAGATTGGATAGCAACAAATTTTCTTGGTCTTTGTTTATCTGGGAATATCCTTATTTTTTTTTTCACTATTGAATTGTATTGCTGGATACAGAATTCTTGGTTAATAGTTTTGTTTTGTCTTGTTTTGTTTCAGCAAAATGCATGTCATTTCACTGTGCTCTGTCTCTATTGTTTTATATGGGAAGTTAGGAACTGTATTGATATTTCCTGTATGTGA
Organism: Neomonachus schauinslandi; assembly: GCF_002201575.2. NCBI lineage: Eukaryota > Metazoa > Chordata > Mammalia > Carnivora > Phocidae > Neomonachus > Neomonachus schauinslandi. Next base: position 74,683,603 of record NC_058407.1, on the reverse strand, counting down.
TGAATTGTTTTTCTCTTGCTGTTTTCAAATTTATCTCTTTGCTTTTGTCTTTCAACAATTTGAATAAGATGTGTCAAATGTGACTCTTTCTATATTTATCTTGCTTAGGGTTGAATTTTTTAGATGTGTAGGGTTTTTTAATCAATTTGAGAAGTTTTTAGCCATTATTTCTTCAAATAATTTACTCCAATTACACGTATGTTGGTATTCTTGTTATTCTACAAGTTTCTGAGATGATTCATTTTTCTTCAGTCTTTTTTCTGTTCTTCAGATTGTATCATTTCTATTGATCTTTCTTTGAGTTCATTGATTTTTTTTTTCTCCTGCCATCTGGAATCTGCTGTCACATCCCAGTGGTGCATTTTTCATCTCAGCTCTTGTGCTTTTCAACTCCAGAAATTCCATTGGTCCTTTTTATATTGCCTGTTTCCTCCTTGGAAATTGCTATTTGTGCATTCATTGTTATTATACTTTTCATGTTTTTCAAATACAATTTCCTTTCATTCTTTGAACATTTTTATAATAGCTACATTGAAGTCTTTGCCAGCTACATCCAGTATCTGTGTTCATAGACAATTTCTTTTGATTGCCTTTTTTCAGTTTAGTAAATAGTAACAGCTTACTATGTCTTTGAATGTCTCATATTTTTTTTGCTGAATATTGGACATTTTAGATAACCTATTGTGGCAACTCTGGATTCTGATTTCCCCCACTGAAAGAGGCTTTGGTTTAGTTTTGTTTATTTAGTAACTTGCTTAGACTCAATCTATAAAATCTGTCTCTCCTCTGGTGTGCAGTTGCCAATGTCTCTATTCAGCATATGGTTTAATATTCATGTGTGTGTATATGTGATCCCAGCTTTCTAGGCATTGCCCCTCTGTCTGTGTAGGTTAAGGGTCAAACTGTTATTGAACAGAGATGACTAAACTACCTAGAGCCAGTAAACTGTCTCCTCCTGATGGACCTATGCATGGGGGAATGCATTTAAAGATCAGACCATTTTCAAGTCCACTGGACCCTTTTACATCTCCTGTCTGCATGTTCATAGCCTCAGGGTGGCCCAGAGGGTGTGCTGGCTTAAGCTCTCATCTCTCTCTGCTGATCATTCACACAGCCTTAGCCAAGAATATTATTATCTAACCTCCCACCTCCAACCACAGCTTCAGGCTCGTAGAGCCATTGGTCTTCCCCACTTGCCCACCTTCACTTTCACTGACAGTGTTGCTGGATGTGTGCATTGCCCACCACTCCAAATCTAATGAGCCCTCTCAACTTTAGCAGAGACGCTGCCAGTCCTCACAGCCAGTCCCACCCAAACTGAACCTTCTAGTCATTGAATCTTCATTTGCTAGGGGAGGAATGGGTGGGACCCCAGGCCAGAATGCCACAAATTCTCACTGTTCTTACCCAAAGGTCAACAGTTTTTGAAGCATAAACGCTTTTCAGATTGTTCTGTGCCTTTGGTCAATTTCCAGATGGCTGAAATGGTTGTTTTATCAGTTTTATCCAGCTTTCTAGTTGCTTTTTCCAGGGAGGATTTTGCCAGTCTCCTCCCTCAGCCATAGACAAAAGTCCTGCCTCTTTCCATTCACTTTTTTTCTTTTTCTTCTCTCACGATTAAGCACTCATCTACCTTTCTGAACTCTGGCTCCTTTGATTCTTTTACTAGCCCCTTTGGCTTAAACTGTGATGTGGACAGAGTACAGGGTTGATTGACTCCTTGCGTTCTTCTTGGCCTTCACACCCTCATGTTCCTGGGCCTTTAGCCATCATGTCCTACCGATGCCTCTAGGGTCATTGTTTCTAATCATTTCCTACCTCTAACCTGTCATAGTGCATTGGGAATCAACCAACTAAGTTTAACATTCAGCCGCTTAGTCACTGGACTTCAGAAGACTCTAACTTCTCTGAGCCACAGTTTCTTCATGTAAAAATGTGGAGATCAGTAATATTTTCCTATATTTCCTATACATATAATATATAATAATATATATATTTCCTATACACATATACAACAGATTTTTTGGAGAAAGTCAAATGAAATGACTAAATTTATATCATTAGTATTTTATACTGTAGTAGGGAAAGCTATTATTTCTTCAGCTTCCATGTTGATTTCAGGCTCTTCATACATTTTTTTTCCTGGTCTACACCATAACTTCCAAACGAATTTCCCCACATCTCCCTAAAGCCACACTGCAGTAAGTTAATCTTAATACATCTCAGATCTAATGATACTACTCTCCTGCATGAAAACCTGCATTTGATGAAGCAAGTCTAAACTCAGCTTGACTTATTACCCCAGATTACCTTTTCTTCCTCATCCCCTGTGTGTGTGTGTGTGTGTGTGTGTGTGTGTGTTCCCACTGCCATTGGCCTGTTCTCCATGGTCCCTCTTTGGGCACTTGTCCCTTGGTTGTCTTCCCTTCCCACCAGAGGCTGCCCTCATCAGAGTTCATGTCCAATGCTCTCTTGTCTGTGAAGGCTTTAGTTTCTTGTTTGCTTTGAATGCAAACATCATGTCTTAATACAACTTTTATACCTGACAGTGCCTTGATCATAGTATGAGTTCAATAAGTATTTTAATGGGATTCTTCATTTGTTTAATATGAACAAGAACACATCTTATTTTTCAAATAATCTTTTCCCTGTCTTATGTTAACAGTTTATTAAAAATAAGGGCTATAGACTCAATTTTGCTGTAAGAAAAGGAGATCTATTTACAGAGTTCAGTTTCTAATGGAAAAGACTGGCATGGCCTAATGAAAAACTAAAATTTTGTGAGAGATAATAAGATGCTCAGATCTTGTCATTCTTCTATGTGGAGTCTTTTTAAGTTCAAAAGAAATGACATTTATGGTAGCCTTATTATTAAATAGTTTCTGCTGAGTCCAAAGTCATGTAATACTGTTGTGCTTGTGAACCTCATTAAATATATGCATCTTTTAAAAATCTCTGGAGTATGATTCAATAATGTGACCACACAAACCCTCCTAGTGACTAATTGAAGTGGTTGCCAGCAATCTGGAATTTTCTTCCTTAAAATTCTGCTTGATTTTTCTTTCTGTTCTTAGACTAGATTGGTGGGCCTCAAACTTTAATGTTGTAAGAATCTGGGATATTTTAAAATGCGTGTTCGCAGGCCTTAGCCTCAGAGATTCTGGTTTCATAGATTGGGAAAGGGTTCAGAATTTGCATTTTTAATAGTGCCTTAGATCTATCTAATGCAAGTGTCCACAGACCACACTTTGTAGGGAAATACTGTCCTTGATGAAAGTTCTGTATGACAGTGAGTTTTTAGATGGGCCAATTTCATTTTTAAATCTTTCTTCAAAAACCTTTCTCATTGTAGAAACAGAAGATCTGTGGGAGCTTGACTTTGCAGCATCACATGCTAGAACCTGTTCAGCGGATTCCCCGGTATGAGATGCTCCTGAAGGACTACCTAAGGAAATTGCCCTCTGATTCTCCCGACTGGAATGATGCTAAAAGTAAATGCTTCTCTCCTGCCCCCTTTCTATTATGGGGTAATCAAGTGACCTGGCAGCCTTGTGGTTAAAGAGCAAGATATATCTCACAGCCAATTTAGTAAAATATTGCTGCCAAAAAATAACCTCACTGGAAATTGTCATCAACATCTCAATTAGGCAAGCCCTTCTGAGCCCAAATCACAGGTTTAGAGCAATGCAAATCACATTTCTCATGCTGATTTCACGTTAATCATTAACTCAGAAATCTGAAACTATAGTCTTAGAAAGACATCTGGAATAGCAATACACAATTACCTTCTCACAGGAAGAATACAACCATTCAGAATTACTGGTGCTGCTGGTTAATTAGATAGGTTGATGCATACCAAGAGAGCTAAAATGACATTTACTGTGTAAAAATAACCTAAGCAAAGTTGGCTCTACCTACCCTAAAAGAGAAGAGAAAACGATGCTTTGTAGTGTCAGTTTCCCGGGAAAATTTTACTCTCGTTCTTCTAGTTGTTTTCTATTTTTTCTTTAGAGCTTAACGAATGGGTTTTTTTTAAGGCTCAGGAGTTTCAATACTTTAGCTTTCTCATGTACTTTTTTTTTTTTTTTAAAGATTTTATTTATTTATTTAACAGAGAGCGACACAGCGAGAGAGGGAACACAAGCAGGGGGAGTGGGAGAGGGAGAAGCAGGCCTCCCGCCGAGCAGGGAGTCCGACGCGGGGCTCGATCCCAGGACCCGGGGATCATGACCTGAGCTGAAGGCAGACGCCCAACGACTGAGCCACCCAGGCGCCCCTCTCATGTACTTTTTAAAAAAAATATCAAAGCATATGACTCTTGATCCTAGGGGTCATAAGTTCAAGCCCCTCATTGGGTGTATAGTTTACTTTAAAAAAAAAAAATTTATAAGGGGGCAGCTGGCTGGCCCAGCCAAAAGAACATGTGACTCTTGGTCTAGGGGTCATGAGTTCAAGTCCCACTTTGGGTGTATAGCTTACTTTAAAAAAAATTTTTTTTTTAATTAAAAAAAAATAAATCAAGTAACTGAAGGGTAGAATACAAGTTTAAGGGATAGAAATGGCTTAGTGTCAAGAACTAACTATGCTGCTGTACAATCTTGAAACATTGGTACTTTGCTAGTAATTTCTTGTTTTTATTATAAGTGTACCCTGGTAGGAGATGAGGAACACAGAATACAGTCTTTCGTCTTGGCAGACTGGGTCTTTTTTTTTAACAGAGGCTTTCTCTGATACATTTCTCCTACCACCCAACTGAGTCAACGACCACAGGAACTTCTCTACTTCCCTTTCCCCCTTTACAGTTTAGAATTATCCTGACTTGACTTTTTCCACTTTCCACTTCATGCCCACTTCCCACTCATCTGGGCTGCATGGCTGGTTTTGGTGGCAGAACTAGTGGTAGGACTGAAGGTGGGATCACCACTGCTACTCCTCCAACTGCTGATCCCAGGTTATTTTATTTCTGTCTCCCTCTACCTTGGATCCTGTAGGGAATGCACAGAATTGCCCCCGTCAGGATAGTCCTCCAAAGTCTAAATAAAAATTCAGTTTCTTCTATACTCAAAGACTTAGACTTGCCCTAAGCTGGCAGTGTCAACAATGAGAAGGTTAACAACGCTGTAGGGTATTTTATTACTCTCTTTGGTTGCCCACTGCTCCTTAAACTAAAATTGTAAGAAAATCACAGAGGTGCTTTTAGAGACCCAAAGTAGAGGAGGACACAACAAAAGTGCATTCTGTTCAGCCATGGAACAAAGAAGACAGAGTATTTGGTCTAGAAGTAATGAGGTTGTTGCGGTAACAGAATTAATCAGGCCAGTATTCATAAGATAGAAAAGAAAGAGCAGGTCATGATTTAGGATTGAGAGCATTCTCTGGGGTTGATCCAGCAGGAGGCCTGAGCCTCCACAGCTCTTCACCAGTGGTGCTGGAGCTCCTACCTTGCCCTTACCAGATGGTTCCCATTCCCATCTCTCCCACCACCCGCTCAGCAACAAAACCTTCCATCAGCATTGGCATCAGTGGATTCCCCCTCACCTGACCAAGAGTAGAACTGTGAGTGTGTTTTCCCAAAGAAATTTGGTTATGCTTGGTGGTTAATTTGCTCATAAAACTCATAAAACAGTATTCCTGCTGAAATGTTGTAGAACTTTGAACCAGAAGATGTAGGTGTCCCAATGTGGCCCCACAGTATCATAGTTGTGTGAACCTTAACCAAGCCACATCACTTGCCATTTGTTTCATTTGCCAAGTGGAGCTGGCTCATGGACTCTCCATTCGAGGTTGTGTAAGAATGAAGCGACATAGGGGTGCCTGGGTGGCTCAGTCGTTAGGCGTCTGCCTTCGGCTCAGGTCATGATCCCAGGGTCCTGGGATCAAGTCCCACGTCGGGCTCCCTGCTCGGCAAGAAGCCTGCTTCTCCCTCTCCCACTCCCCCTGCTTGTGTTCCCTCTCTTGCTGTGCCTCTCTCTGTCAAATAAATAAATAAAATCTTTAAAAAAAAAAAAAAAGAAGAATGAAGTGACATAATATATATGAAAGTGTCTGTCAAAGTGCCTTGTACCAGTCTAGTGTACATGTATTTGTTAATTTTGAAGGTTCATTATATAGGTCATCTGTATAGTTGTGTATGACTTATTTACAGGGAAATGTCCTTCATGTTCCAAGTAATCTGCTTACAAATCAACTTGTTAAAGTATCTGTTTTGTAAATGGAAATTGCCCCTGCTTTTGGTGTCAGATGTGGTCAGTGGTCTCGGATTTCTTCTTATTGTAGTATATGTTATTCAGCTCTTTAGTAGCATAGAAAAAACAAAACACATTTATTTAATTTTCTTTTTTCCCATTTAGAATCACTTGAAATTATATCTACAGCAGCAAGCCATTCTAATAGTGCAATAAGAAAAATGGTAAGTGTTTTTCAAAGGAGATGGGAATCTTCTAGTTAGATAATTGTCAGTAACATAACCTAATATTATCTGCAGGTTTGGACAAAAACAAATTGATACTGATGAACAAAAAAGATTCTTTATTAAATGTTTAGTGTTACGTGGAATAATCCTCTCCCCTCTTCTCCTAGGTTTCAATTTGCTCATAACTGACACATTTTATACCAAATTTATGCTTAGTCCCAGTCCCTTCTGAACTATCCAGATTTTAGCTAAGGTCATGGTATTTATTAAGGCCACTAAGGTAAAACCTCCCTTTATTTGGTCTTGCTGTGTTTTGTTTTAATTTCCTAGGAGAACCTAAAGAAACTCTTAGAGATTTATGAGATGTTGGGAGAGGAAGAAGACATTGTAAATCCTTCAAATGAACTAATAAAAGAGGGACAGATCCTCAAACTAGCTGCTCGGAACACATCAGCACAAGAACGCTACCTTTTCTTAGTGAGTATTATAGTGTGAGCCGGTCACATAAGAATAATTCATAAATGTTGTTCTGTGCATCTTGGAAAAGTAGGATCCTTGCTTCCTCACCAAAGCAATTCTGTCCGACCTGGTTTAATCAACACTGTTAGGGGAAATTCCTTCATAACTAAAACTTGTTCTTTCAAGGACACAAATCTTAAAGTATTTTAAAAATATTTTTCTGTATACTTACCACGTGTCAGTTACCTTAGTAACACAAAACTGAAGACAATTTAACCTGTCCATGATGATCTTAGCTATCAGTGTGGGGGAAGTATGATATGTTTTCTCAAATTTTCCTTGTTTCAGATTCACTCTTCCTTTCGTTCTTATAGGCTAATGGGTACCACTTTCTGACCAGAGTTCTCTTCCTAGTTCTCTCTGATCACCACTTTTGATCTTTCCAATTTGAGGAAATGTATCCTCAAGGTTGTGAAGTTTGTGCCTAAAATATCTCTGTGAAAAGTGTGTGAGTTTGCCATGTAGTTCCTTTTCCCTGGAGTTGGTCCCTGTCCCTTCCTTTACTTCCTGGAAATGACATTTAGTCTGCGGCTTATCTCAAATGTAAGAGCTTTTCCTGGGGCATCCGGGCCATTATGTTTTTAGTCTCTGTTAATTCCAGTTCCTTTCTGTATCTATTGGTATAATAAGAATCACAGTAATAGCTAACGTGGAGTAACAATAAGGTAACACTGAGTAATAGCTCACTAAGTGTTAGCTCTTGTCAGGATTGTTATTAGAGTCACAGAAACAGAGACACATTGGTCATGAGGCTGACTTTGTGCTGCAAGGCAGTCCTCCCACCAGCCATAGTATGAGTTTAACTGGGGGCTTATAGGTTTTCATTTTCTGGTTACAGCCTCCAAGGAAAACTTACAGGGACTAAATATCATGCATAGGGGTGTTCAGTATCTCTCATTTTTCAAAAAGAACATTTGGTTACCATATTACCTAACTGTTCTCCCAAGTTTGTGTAACTCAAGAAAATTGATGGGGCGCCTGGGTGGCTCAGTCGTTAAGCATCTGCCTTGGCTCAGGTCAGGATCCCAGGGTCCTGGGATCGAGCCCCGCGTCGGGCTCCCTGCTCCGCGGGAAGCCTGCTTCTCCCTCTCCCACTCCCCCTGCTTGTGTTCCCTCTCTC